>NW_015150734.1:700501-712501 GCF_000732505.1 Cyprinodon variegatus
TTATTACCTACATAAAGGAGTACCTCATTGATGTCGAACCCAAGCACCCACCATTTTAGTTTTTTTTTTCTCATAGAGTGGTTAAAGGTGCTACATTAAGTGGTGGCCCGTACGGGGATTGTAAAAAAATAAATAAAATAAAATAAAATATTTCTAATCTGACCCAGAGAAACGAAAAAAAAAAAATATATATATATATATTTTAAACTTGCTCAGTTTGCTTAACCTAACCTAACTAAGCACTAATCCTACAGAGAACTATAGTAAAGGTCATGGGGATGGCTCAGTTGAGGCACTGGTGTAAGGGCGAAGGTATTGACCCAGAGTATGCCATATTGGTTAAGAATGTCCCAGAAGAGGTAGAGGTGAATGCCATTGAAGAAACTTTGCAGTCAATCAAAGCACTTGGTCGGGTTAAGGTGAGAGGCAGGATGTATGATCCGCAGACTCAACGTTTAACTGTGCTGTGTGAGTGTAGGCAGAAAGTCAATGCAAAAGCCTGTCCACTGGATGTCTTGCCAGAGGGCTCAGATGAGCCATGGAGAATCTTTGGACCTTCTGAAGAGGAAAATGAACCACAGAACTCTGGAAATGGAGGTAACCCATTTGTTGACTCGGGTCAAGATTCCCCATTTAGAACATCCACCCCTGAAGCCATTATAAGAGCAGTTGGTGAAGTCCTTCAAATGACAAACCCTCGTTCAGGCAGTGAGGGTAGCTCTTACAGACGTTTACGCACTTTCTCTGGAGTGCAACCCACTCCTCCAGGGGAGGAGACATTGGAGAACTGGATTGAACAAGCCAGGCTTATGATAGAAGAGTCTGAGCGACCTGAGAGAGAAATGAAAATGAGAGTTATGGAAAGTGTGAAGGGTCCAGCTCTGGAAATATTGCAGGCCGTTCGGTTCAACAACCATGATGCAACAGCTATGGAGTACCTCGAAATATTGGAGAGCACGTTTGGCACGTCTGAAACTGGAGAAGACCTGTACTATTCAGACAGCTATGTCAGCAACCGAATGAGAAACTCTCTGAATTTCTGAGGCGCATGGAGCGAGTTCTCAATAAAGTTGTTAAAAAGGGTGGCCTGCAGTCGGCTACCGCCAACCAAGCACGTATTGACCAGCTCATTAAAGGTGGCACTCGATCAGATCTAATGATGTTAAATCTTCGATTGAGAGAACGCCGGCAAAATCCCCCTCCATTTCTACAGTTGTTGAATGAAATACGGCATGAAGAGGAACACGAAGCTTCCCGTCGTAGATTACAACCTCCCAAAGCTGTGTATGCTAAAAGTACCATTGCAGTGCCAGACAAAGAGGTGATAGATCTGAAGGCCGAAATACAAGGGCTCCGCACGCAAGTGAGTGAATTAACTATCTCATCATTCACGCCAAGCGCTGCTGCTGCAACTTCTGAGCAAACCGTCAACCCACCGAAAGTGACAGTAGAAGATAAAAGCATGCGAGCTTTGAGAGAAGAAGTTAGAGAGCTCCGAGAGCAAGTTTCTGTTCTGTCTCTTCGGCCCAGTTACAGCTCCACTACAATGTCACATCATGATGAAGTCAAGTCAAATTCAGTATCCCAAAGACCTTTCACACTAAGGGACCCGAGTGATTTTTTCTGCTACCGGTGTGGGGAGGATGGGCATTTTGCAACTAAATGCACAGCCCCAGAGAACTACCCTAAAGTAATCCAAAAGTTGATACAGGTGCAAAGAAAACAAAGAACAAACCAGAAACAAAACAGCAACACAAGAACAAAACCTACCAATGTGGATGTAAAGAGAAGCGCTATCATGGTAGAGACCAGTGGCTTACCAGAGGGACTAATTGGACCTCCGTCCCTTGCCGAAGTGAAAATCAATGGCAAGATTTGCACTGCTCTGATGGACAGTGGGTCCCAAATAACCATCATCTTTGACAGCTTTTACAAGGAACACTTGTCACATGTCCCACTTCACCCGGTTACTGGTTTATCCATATGGGGCCTCAGTGAGTCAAAGAGTGGTTACCCATACAAAGGATACATCCACATTGACCTGGAGCTCCCTAGGCAGTCCGAGGCTGAAAAAATCAAGTCGGTTCCTGTTCTGGCTTTAGTGTGTCCTGACCCACGTTGTTCTGAGACCGTACCAGTCTTGGTCGGCACAAATGTCAAAGGGTTTCAGCCTATCAACTTGAACCCAGAAGTGGAAGGCTCAGAGCAAGTCCACTCAGCCAGAGTCCAAGTGCAGGAACAAAGTTCTTTACCTGCCCATAAGCCACAGCTTGCAAAAGATATTAAAGACTTACCTGTGGCGGATGTAAAGTGGACAGGGCCAGGACCACTAATCATTCCTGCTGGCACAGAACACATTGCCATTTGTAAAGTCAAAGAGAATAGAACAGTAGGAGATAGCATACTAATAACTGAACGTGCTGCCTCACCTGCTCTTCCACCAAGTGTATTGGTCCAGCCCACGGTACTGTTCTCTAAGATGCTAGATAAGAACAGCTTTCTGGTGCTGCTGAGAAATGAGTCATTAAAGCAAACAGCTATTCCTTTGGGCACCATTATTGCTCACCTGTATGTAGTTGACATGGTGATGGATGCCCCAGGAAGGAAGGTCAATGCTGTTCCACCCATTGACCCTTCGTTGTTCCATTTTGGAGATAGCTCAATCAGCAGAGAATGGAAAGAACGACTACAGCACCAGCTGTCACAACATTCCAATGTGTTTTCCACTGATGAATGGGATGTAGGTTTGGCCAAGGGTGTGGAGCATCATATCCGTCTGACTGACAGTACACCTTTCCGGGAGCGTTCCCGCCGCATAGCTCCTGCCGATTTAGATGACCTCAGGCGCCATCTTCAAGGGCTGCTTGCAGCAGGCATCATAAAGGAATCAAGAAGCCCCTACGCTTCACCCATTGTCCTTGCCCGGAAAAAGAATGGTCAACTGCGGATGTGTGTCGACTATAGAACCTTGAATCGCAGAACCACCCCAGACCAGTACACTGTGCCCCGGATCAATGATGCCTTAGACTGTCTGACGGGCAGTAAGTGGTTTTCTGTTTTAGACCTCCGCAGCGGCTACTATCAGATCCCTATGGCTGAAGAGGACAAGGAAAAGACAGCCTTTATATGTCCTCTGGGGTTCTATCAGTTTGAACGCATGCCGCAGGGGATAACAGGGGCTCCTGCGACATTCCAAAGGCTGATGGAGAAAGCGGTAGGAGATATGCATCTGCTGGAGGTCATAGTGTACCTGGACGATCTGATTGTGTTTGGCAGAACCCTTGAAGAGCATGAAGAGAGGCTGCTTAAGGTCATAGCACGCATTGAGGAGGCTGGACTAAAGCTGTCCCTTGACAAGTGTCAGTTTTGTTGTTCACAAGTTACCTATGTTGGGCATATTGTCTCTGAGCATGGCATTGCTACTGACCCCAAAAAAGTGGAAGCTGTAACCCGGTGGAAGCAGCCAACCGATCTCTCCTCTCTGCAGTCGTTCCTTGGATTTTGTGGCTACTATCGGCGATTCATAAAGAACTATTCCATCATCGTCCGACCTCTTACGGAACTATGCAAAGGCTATCCCCCCACCCAAAAGAGAAGTAAATCTAGTCAGGGGACATGCAAAACCTACTACAAGGTTAATGAGCCTTTTGGCAGTCGATGGGATCAGTCGTGCAGTGAGGCCTTTCACCAGATCATTCACTGCCTCACAAATGCACCGGTACTGGCATTTGCCGACCCAACCAAACCCTATACCCTCCACATAGACGCCAGTTTGCATGGCCTGGGTGCAGTTCTGAATCAAGAATACCCTGAAGGATTGAGGCCTGTGGCTTTTGCTAGCCGGAAGCTGAGTGCATCTGAAAAAAACTATCCGGTACACCAGCTTGAGTTTTTGGCTCTAAAGTGGGCTGTAGTTGATAAATTCCATGACTATTTGTATGGAGCTCAGTTTAAAGTGCAAACGGATAACAATCCGTTGACCTATATTCTTACAACAGCCAGGCTCAATGCCACTGGTCATCGATGGCTCTCTGCCCTTTCAACCTACAATTTCACATTGCAGTATAGGTTAGGGGCTCACAACATTGACGCTGATGCGCTATCACGAAACCCCTTACCAGCAGAAGATAAAGACTGGCAAACTATGCCGCCTGAAAGTGTCAGAGCACTGTGTAAGCAGGTCAACTCACAGAAAGTTTGCGATGAGACAATCACAATAGCAGAGTCTCTAGGAGTCTCCCCTGATGGCATACCTGTCTGCTACGCTTATCCAGTTCACCTCGATCTGGGTTGCTTGATGCGACTTAGCCACAACGACATCATCCAAGCACAGGATGCAGACCCAACAATCGCTCCCATCAAGCGGTCACTTTGCCAGGGTATACCATTCTCATCAGGGGATAACACTATGGCTAATTTGCTAAACAGGGAGGCGAGTAGACTGGTCATCAAAGATGGTTTGCTCTACAGAAAAGTTAAGAGACCCTCCGAAATGGAAATGTATCAGATAGTGCTCCCTAAAGAACATGTCTCCATGGTGTTAAAATCACTCCATGATGAGTCTGGGCACCTGGGAGTGGAGAAAACTCTCGGACTCATCCGTGACAGGTTCTATTGGCCCAAGATGGGAGCTGAGGTTGAGCAATATGTAAGAAACTGCGGAAGATGCGTCACTCGTAAAGCACTTCCACAGCGAGCTGCTCCCTTAAAACAGATAACTAGTCAAGGCCCCCTTGACCTTGTGTGCATTGATTTTTTGTCACTTGAGTCGGACTCACAGGGGTTTTCCAACATCCTAGTAGTGACAGATCATTTTACGCGATATGCCCAAGCATTCCCAGCTAAGGACCAAACAGCTGCCACGGTGGCAAAGATCCTTTGTGAGCGTTACTTTGTCCATTATGGACTCCCAGTAAGAATACATTCGGACCAAGGGAGGGATTTTGAAAGCAGACTGATCCGAGATCTCTTGAAGATGCTTGGGATTCGTAAGTCAAGAACGTCTCCCTATCATCCGCAAGGAGACCCACAGCCCGAAAGATTCAACCGTACACTTTTGTCAATGCTCGGAACCCTTGATCCAAAGCAAAAGAACAAGTGGAGTCAAAAGATAAGTCAGTTGGTTCACGCCTACAACTGCACTCAAAATGAGGCAACAGGGTACTCGCCCTACTTGTTAATGTTTGGACGAGAGGCCCGGCTACCTATAGACATATGTTTCAGTGTGTCGGATGAAAGTCAAAAGTCTGTCTCCTATCATCAGTATGTCATCAAACTGAAAAAAGATCTCGAGAGAGCTTATGACTTGGCGACAGAGACAGCTGACAAGAATCATAAACGGAACAAAGCAGCCCACGATAAGCATGTGAAAGAACAAGTTCTGGAAAAAGGGGACAGAGTTCTACTGAAAAACTTTGGTGTTACAGGAAAACAAAAGCTGAAAGCCAAATGGAGGCCCATACCCTATTTTATTGTGGATAAGTTGCCCAACCTCCCCGTTTACAAGATTAAACCTGAACGAGGTGGGGGTGCAGAGAAGACGGTTCATCGGAATCATTTGTTGCCTATTGGATACCTTGTGAGACTTCCATTGGATGACAGTGGCACAGATCCACCAGAAAGATGCAGAACAAGAGCGCAACAAAAGGTGGGCGGACTCCTAAAGCCTTCCAACCATGAAGAGGAAATGTACTCAGAATCAGAGTACGAGGAAGTATTCTTACCCAAGCCACAGGGTGTCGATTTGGATGGACTACTGACTCATCCAGAGCTGTCCAACAGAATATCTGGGCTCACTATCAGTGAAAGTGATAAAACAAGATCAGTCCAGAATTTGAGAGAACTGGAGGCAGTTTCTAGTACCTATTCAGACGTTATTGCTATTCCTGATTCAACCCTTGATCCAGTGGAGGAAATAGACATCTATCCACCACAGATTCCTGCTAAAAGATCACAGAGAGTTGCCCGACCTGTAGTTCGGTTGAGCTACGATGAACTCGGAAAGCCTTCTGATCAGGCGGTTACAGTCTTCAGCCATGGAGCGTTGGTGGGAAGTGGAATGTACCAAGTCCCTAGAAGCCAGTTTTGCCATACCTTCTGGTGCCACCCCATGGCCATGTGTGAAACATGTTCTAGGGCGAGTTCTTATCAAAACTGTTCTTTGATAGTTGTCTCTCGTTAATTTTGATGGGGACATCAAAACCTTCTAGAAGGGGGAAGATGTAGCCCAGTGACAAACTGAGGTTATGGTAGTTAAGGTTAATTTTACATAGTTCAAAATAAGATACAAGTATATTAAAAGTAAATTACTGTTTACTCAAACATACATTGGGGAACAACTAAGTGTTTAGTATTCTTCTTTCTGAACGGAATACAGTGGTATGTTCCTCCACCTTAATAGTTGAATAATATAAAGGTCACTATTGAGTAATTATCTTATTTGATGATTAAAACTATTGTTTGTTAGTGAGTTATTGTGTAAATATTGTAACTGAAAGAAGCAGTGTGACGTCAGCTGCACTGGCTTTCTCTGATGCTCACTTTTTTGATTGGCAGCGGGGACAGTTTGTCCGGTGCGGGAGGGGGATTTGTGAGGAGAAGGAGGAGGCGGGAAAAAAGAAAGGAGAGAGGAAGAGAGAGTGAGGAGTGGAGAAGGGAGGTGTACGAGGAGAGAGAAAAAAACAATAACCAAAAAAGAGGAATAAATAAGAACGAAGAAAGACAGACGAAAAGGAGAGACAAAGGGACATCAGGACGAAAGAGCACGGAAGTCGGGAGAAATTGACAGAGTTCAGTTGACGCTGGAGGGACGGGCCAAGAGGGGACCGGAGCAAATGGTCGCGACGGGCTTCGGGCTGAGCTAAGTGGGCTGACGTTTTAGAGGCACGGTCCGGCGGCAGCCGTTGAGCCCCTGCCAGAAGTTGAGAGGAGGGAGGCATCTCAGCGTTTCCTACGTTTTCCCCGAATTGCACCGCTCTCAAATTGTTTTTTTTTTTTTTTTCTTCGTCCTCCCTCTGGGATTTCAACGTCTACTTCTCGTCGGTCACAGGCCTGCAACGTTGGGTTTTCTTGGTTTTTTTTTTCTCTCCATTTCTCCACCACCATTTGAGGGTCGTGAGTATAACTGACTGTTCAGGACGATATACTAGCTTGAACATTGCTTGTAAACATTTAGTGTTTAGTGGGCCTGGCTTATGTGCTGCTTTAAGTGAAAAGTATATGTTGTTTTTTCCGGGTTTTTTTTGTTTTGTTTTGTTTTCCTTAAATCTTAAAAGTGTTCACAGCTTACCGTTCAAGTGGTGATTAACAGTGAGGGTTCCCTGTCACCGTAGTTAATAAAGTTAAGCTGAGTAATTTTGCCTGACTTTCTATTTCTCTGGGTCATATTTGTTACAAACCAGGTCAGGGTTATTACCTACATAAAGGAGTACCTCATTGATGTCGAACCCAAGCACCCACCATTTTAGTTTTTTTTTTCTCATAGAGTGGTTAAAGGTGCTACANGATGAAAATTGTGTTCATCAACCCCAGAATAAAGGCAAGAGACCTTGTAAAAATGCTGACAAAAGGGTCAGCAAAAGAGTTCCATTATCCAGGGAGAAAAAAAAACTATTTCACAGTACCAACATGCACTGAAGTACCACACAGTGAGAGAGGATCCTTTGGTCTAAAGACAGCATAAAATACAGATTAGAGTTTGCCAATGGAATCAAGGACAGAGACCCCAAGTTTGTGATAATATGCTGTGGTCTAGAAAAACTAATTAATTAATTAGTTAAACTAATTAGGTTTTTAAATCACAAAATAGAGGCCTGCTCTCAGTTGCATGGAAAAGTTGTATCTCAACTGAAAGCCTAAGAAAACACTTTAAAACATCTCTTTTTATAGAAAACTTTACCAAAAACATACACCTATAAATGCCAGTCAGCCCAATCCAGATAAAAGTTTAGTATACACATGTTGACAAATTTGTTGGTACTCCTTAATTAATAAAAAAAATGAACTAACAACAAAAAATAACACACAATGGACACATACTGTACATTTATTGAATCGGACATAAGTAACAATAAATACAAGTAAAGACATTGTTTTTTCAACCATGCATCAACTGAACAAAAAACTTGTGACATAGGCCTGAACAAAATTGATGGTATCCTTAGAAAAAGACTTAAAAACAATGTGAGCAAAGGGGAATTTTAAATCAAGGTGAGTCCATGATTTAGTCTCTTAGGAGGTTAGTTACTATCATTCAGTGTTGCCGACTCAGCGACTTTGTTGCTATATTTAGCGACTTTTCAGACCCCTCCAGCGACTCTTTTTCAAAAAAGCGACTAGCAACAAATCTAGCAACTTTTCTGGTGTCTGCCGTGGGGCGCCTCCTCCGTCCCAACCCCGTTCTCCCGCTTCCACAGGAGTCCCTCTGAGCGCTCCAGTCAGAGCCACAGCATGTTTACCCTCAGTGTTCAGACTGCAAATGAACCACGCACATGCGTCGGGATTGACGGCGCAGGTTGATCAAGCTGGAGTCAGTAGTTGCTGAACCTGTCATAGAGAGCCTTGACCAAGATGATGATGACCCACTCTTTCTGTGAGCAGGCAAGCACAGCCTGTGTGTGTGGAGGGAAATCTTATTAGTTTTAAATTATAATAATAATTACCATTATTTGCTCACATTGTCATTGATTCTTTGTAGTCTTTTTGTGTTCCATCTAGATTGTTAATGTAAAAAAAAAAATGTATGGTTCAAAATGTTCATGTTTTACCATAATTTTTACTGTAGGCTCCTTAGTGGACCACGAGGGAAAAAAGAAAAAGTAAAAAAAAAGTTATAGTGTCTCTTTATGGTTACTTTTGCCGGTCCTAAGCCCAGGTAAAGGAGGAGGGTTAGTATTGTAATAAAATAAACATTAATTAAAAAAATAAAAAATAAAATAAAATAAATAAATAAATAAACATTAATGGACAGAAAAAGTAGCTCTATATATTCTGAGTGTTTTTACTCATTTTGTCTCTCTAACAACGTTATTTCTCCCACAGCATCAATAACGTGCACATCACATAATGTGGCCGATTATGCAAATTAGGCAATGACGTCATTCAGCGACTTCTAGCACAGCCAATAGCTACTTTCCTTACTGAGGAGTTGGCAACACTGCTTTCATTTAGTGCACCTTCAACATCACCAAGTTGTTCTTGGCCACTAAGTAACCCTGTTCTCCTCACACAATGCTTCCAGTTCCAGTCAGTCCCTGCTCCAGCAACACCAATTTATTCTTTGAAAGCTTACTTCTTATATCAGCTGAATTATCGGCCACTCAAAATCCCCACCTCCCCAATGAAGCACGGCCTGTAGTCAGATTTACAATGGATTATGCTCTAAACAGCTGGGTTTATATTATTGTTGCACCAATACTAATACCAATATCTTGGGGGATCCAGCACTAAAATGGTATCAGTATTGGTGAGTACCAACAAATAGGGAACCGATACCATTTAGAGAGCCAAAAGTTTATTCAATTATTGTCACCCATGCAAGGTAGGCAATAAAGAGTTCCACTGGATTAACTTTGTATTAGTCTTTTTCCTGCTTCACACAGGTAGGCAATAGCTTTACAAAGCCATGATGGCAATTATTTTACATCCAAGTAGTATGCAGTTCTTCACATAAACACACACACATCAATTTTAAACAGATGTTATCTGTATGGTATCGGCCGATACTGCACAGCCAGGTATCGGGTAGCGGTATGGGGCCAAAAAATGGCATTGGTGCAACACTAGTTTATATTTATCAAATTATGCACCAACAGATTGACCCGATACACTTCAAAACATAACTTTATAAAATATAACTATGCTTCATGCAAAGACCACAAAAGAACATCGAGGTAGAAAATCAACCCTCTTGCCATGGGTAATAGATGTGCATTTTCAGATGTGCCAGATCTAGAAATCTGATTTTGTTTGCAAAAATTCTATGCAGAACAACAGTTTTTTTTTTTTTGCTTTTTGTTTGTTTTTTTCGTTTAAAAATCGTTTACTGTCCCTCCGCAGCTTTTTTTTTTTTTTAGTATTTTTCTTTATATTAAACATTTCACAGAAGATATATAAAACCTTTTCAAATTGATCAAATTCTTGGTATCTAAAGACAAAATAAAAGAGCATTGTTTCTATGTTTTGAAGCAGAAGGACCACTTCCTGATGAACTTGCTCGAAATAGATTTAAAAGTTTTAACTGGTATCTTCTACAGTAATTAGAGATTTAGGAACAAAAATGATTTTAAAATGAAAAAACATTTTTTTTTTCTAATTTTCCTTAAGAATTTTTCTGCTATCTCCTTTTTTTTGTGTTCTCAAAATTACATTTGGTCTCATTTTGTGAGCTGGGTATATTGCTACATCCTTAATATGAGCTGGATATAGACCTTTTGATAAGAACACATTCAAATTATTCAAATTTAAAAGGTAAATCTGTGCCCATGCCTCTTACTGCCTAAACCAAACTAAGTAACAGGGTGAACATAAAGGAGATACAAAGGTCACACAATAAATGAACAAGCCATTTTTGGTCACTGTGTCAAATACTTTCATGCTGAGAGTGCTACAGTAGCACAGGGAACAGCGCACTGCTGCTATCCTTACTGTACATCTACATGCTGTGAGGTCTTATCAATGGGGCATGTGTGTATTTGCAGGCTCGGCTGTTTTACAGATGTGTCAGATTGTGATTTACAGTAAGCCTTGTGAGGATTTTTGTGCCGTAGTACAATGAATCCTTGCCGCTGCATAAAAATCATGTTGGGTGGTTGGATGAATGAGGTTTTGCTAGAATGCATTTGACTGCATTTGACCATGGCATGACCTGGTTAACTCTCTAAGGGCTGGCCATAGGTGGTTATACTTAACGAGCAAGGTGCTGTGAGCGATGTCCTGCCACGGTCCCAACTTGCACCTATTCACTGAGTGAGATTAATTACCTTGCAACTCTGAGCCAATCCACACTGTTCTCCAAGAAACACACATGCATAAAGAATACATTCAGGCTTATAAAAAACAACACTATGTAAGTAATTAACTGCAACAGCTTTAGGGCAAACAAAATCCTTTTGCTCATGATCGGTCATGAGTGGAGCTTAGCTGGTGCCGAGGTCTGGGTTGAGAAACTTTCTACCAGCAGTGAAGCATTTTCCTCCAGTTGTTGAATGCTCTCAGCTTCATCCCCAGTGCTCGGGCCATTGTCAGCTGTCCAAGGATGACTGGCTGCAGGGACGCTCTTATGCTCCCAGTCAATGCAGCCTTTGATGGGGAGCAGGGGCCAACACACCCCTTGCCCATTTAGTGCACACACCCCACTGGGGGCAGCTAGAGTCTACCAGCACACAGGAAGACTAAAAACACTGTCAACCATACACTCCCCCACACAGATGACATTATCTAAGTTTGACAGTCAGCTATTTCTTTTTTTAAAATCACAGTTATCTGAAGTATATATATATATATATATAGCAATATATATACATTTTAAATATATAGTAATATATATATTATATGTAGTAATATATAGTACTGGCATCACCTTCTTAAAAAAATCTTGAAAATCATCCCCATTCTTAAATGACCATCCCCATTTTATTACTGAATGTGTAACATTTCTACTTTATATTAACGGTAATGGCAATACATTTGCCCACTCAATATTTTGCGAGTTGTGGGCTTACGAGTAGTCCGAGCACAATACATAAAATCAAAGGAGCGGCCTACCGTGACTATGAAGCTGATCCCAGTGGGAAATTAGTCCCTAACTATGTAGGGGCAGTGATAGCCATGCCAGTTCAGGGACTGACTGCAGTTCTACTGTAAGGTGCCTTGGTCAAGTTCAGCGACCGGCGTACCTGATATGTAACAACCATAAAATGCATATTGCTTAAGGGTCATAGACTTATTCATTAGGCTATACATGCTTCCAAAAAAAAATAAATAATAATAATTAATAATAAA
>NW_015150734.1:713171-722123 GCF_000732505.1 Cyprinodon variegatus
TTATTACCTACATAAAGGAGTACCTCATTGATGTCGAACCCAAGCACCCACCATTTTAGTTTTTTTTTTCTCATAGAGTGGTTAAAGGTGCTACACTTCTTTGGATCTCCGATCTTCCCGAACTCCTGAGCACATCCTCAACACCGTCTTTGGCTTCGCCCTCTGGATTGTCCTGGCTTCCTTTGTGTGCTTGGATCTGATGTCCTTCCTGTTCTTTGGCCTCCGGGGCTTCAATGTCTGGGACTCTCTGGGCAGCGTCTGCCGCGTCTTGTTGGCAGCCGACTGGCTGGAACAAACCTCATCCTCTGGACACAGACTGAACTTTAAGACCAGTGACTCACACATTCATTATCCTCCACCAGGTAGGTTAGGTAGATAACCTGTGTCCTCTTCCTGCTGAGGTTCCTGCCTTAGGCGCCCTAACTGTTCACTGCAGATCCGTTATTCTTAATAAACAATTTCTGAAGTATTAAACTGTCTGTACTCTTTGAAAACTGGGTCTTCTGTTCTGAGCCCTGATACACTGTTGTGCAAACACAATTACAATATTGATAATTATATATATTTTTCTGATGTAAACACCTCAATTTTTTTCCTTTTTTTAGTGGGGCTTAAATTCATACATTCACACTAGACTGTGAGCTTGAACAAAAGATACCTCACTTATTCAATACA
Source organism: Cyprinodon variegatus (assembly GCF_000732505.1). NCBI lineage: Eukaryota > Metazoa > Chordata > Actinopteri > Cyprinodontiformes > Cyprinodontidae > Cyprinodon > Cyprinodon variegatus. Next base: position 713,847 of record NW_015150734.1, read on the forward strand.
AGCTTAAAAAAAATTTAATTTTGAGTCTTACAAATTTGCATACAAAACAGCCTCTCAGTACAATTACAGCTGCTTGTATTTTGAATAAAATTTCTACCAGCTTTGCACTTCTAGAGACTTTACATTTTATCAGTTCTTTTGTAAAAGTGCAGTAGCCACTAAAATAAAAAAGCAATCCAACTGGATGGAAAACATATGTAAACTTAAAATTTCATATTTTGACATAAATTCTTCCCTTGATTTTGGTCTGGAATCTGACTATGCCATATCCTGTCCCTGTTCAAGAAACTCCTATAGCATGATGCTGCCACCACCACAGTTGTGAGGATTAGGTGTCTAGATGGTGTGTTTTTGCTTGTAATGCAGCATGCAGTATGATCAACTAGGAGACAGTTTTAACAGCATAAGAAATAACAGCACATTTGCGAGAGTAGCCACTATGTGAACACCACTGTAGTAAATAAGCCAGAACAATGATTTGCACCAATTGGATTTGTATCAATATCATAACAATGCTGAATCCTTTGTAGTGGGTTTATGTGAAATTGGAGTTGATTACCTAGGAGCATGTCAGAGAATGTAAACACTACAGCTTTTTTGGCTTGTTTATGAATGACATTTTAGTCACTCCCATTAGGTGAGCCTTTCCTTGTATTCAGAGAAACTCTAAGCTTATAGATGATTTAGTATCTTTAAGTTGCTGCATACTGTATATTGCCTAGTATCAAGAAACCCAGGAAATTAGTAACTCAATATTTTGCTGGAAGACAAGAATAGAGCACGTATTGTTAGTTTTTATTCAATTACTAAACCAATGTGAACAGCAACAACAGCCTGGCTGCATTGTGCATTGTATTTATAACACTGGTATCTCACTCTCACACTATATTTCCCATAAAATATAACACCAGTGTATAGCAATGTTATTTTGTAGAATAAATTGAAAGATAAAGGTGATATGTAACCTTTATTTAAGGTGACCTTTTAGTTTAGAATCAAATGTTCTTGTTCTACATGTACTTTAATGGTCATATTTGTTCTACTGTGTAAAAACTCTGGGTACACTTTGGTAGTTTTTATGAAGTGAAGATCAGATAAAAGTAAAGTTGCCCTGAAAAATCATAGCAGCCACAACACAACCAGCACAGCTGAAATACAAATGAAGTACTGTATTCTACAGGACAAAAGTAAAAAAAAACCTATCTGGCTAATAAGCAGTCTTTTTAAATGTCCTAGTTACTAAATTCTACTATTTTTATATAAATATTGATTAACTGATTTGCACCGATCTTTAAAAAGTCTTAAAAGGCATTCAATTCATGAATCTAACAACAAGGCCGATTAAAATATCTCACAATAAATACATCTTTCAGAGGTATTAACAAACTTTTAACACATAATTAGTGAGATGTAAAAAATGTAATTGTTTCAACTCTCAAAATATTTGATAACACGTATTTATTTTCAACAATCTACTGAATTGTAACTCATTGTAACATCACATTACCATAAAAGCAGAACCAAATATAGGAGACAAATGTAGTTCAGGGTGTAAGAAGGTTGAGCCTCAGCATGGGAAAGTATATATTTAATGAAATCTCAATACCTAACCCAAATTTTGCATCATGGCTGAAAGCGGTACCATGCAATCTATATGAGGCAGTTTTGTATATGAAATATTTCAAACCTCAAACAGTGGTGGGCAAGGCAGTAGAGTTTCACATGCAGGGTACAAAACACAAAGCTTCAAAATTAAGCTGCCAACAAATGGCAGGTTTTTCCTGGTTTTGTTTTACTCTTGTCTCCACCATCACAGATTTTCACTGGATCAAAAGGTCATATTTTATATTAAAATAAACATTTAGGTGAATTGCCTTTCGCCCTGTATAATTTATGTGGTAATTTCGGCCACCGACATCTGTGTTGCCTGTGTCATAGGTCTTCAATTTAATATGAAATGGCATTACGTCTCTTTCTCTAGTTTATCGTGTTCTTTTTTACTGATGTTGCAGTCACTTGGTATTGCTATGTCAACCACAACGGCTTTCCTCTGCTTTTTGTCCACCGACACAATGTCCGGGTGGTTTGCCATTACCATTTGGTCCATCTGTAACAGGAAGTCCCACAGGATCTTGGCTTGATCGTTCTCTACCACCTTTGGAGGTGTTTCCCACTTTGACCTTGGGGTTTCCAGCCCATACTCTGCACAGCTGTTGCTGTACACTATTCCATCCACTTGGTTAGAACTAGAACAATGAAATTGAATCACTTTTCATGTAATACAATTAACACTAAAAAGAAAACTGTGTCTAAATCACTGTAATCTGTAAATATACCTCTCTTTAGTTTAATGGAAATGCACATTCGTCCATGTTAATTCTAAACGGAGTGCTTAGACTTGAACAGAAAAAAAGGTGGCAAAACAAGAATATCAATTTCAAACAAGTTAGATGTGATGAATAATCAGGTGGACATGGTATAGGCAATCACACATCCATAAATAACTGCATACGCGTGTGCATAAATGTGCAAGGAAGGGAGTCTTGGCAGTGTTAAGGGGACATTTGAGGACTGCGGGAGTTGGAGTGGGGGAATGACTTACTGGAAGATGACTATGGATGGCTTATAAGCTGGTTTAAACACTCTGTTTCGATTTCTGCAAAAATTCTGATTCTTGGTCTGCTTCCACAGCTTAAATACTTGAATCATTTTAAATGCAAGTACTTTTAAATATTCAAGTATTTTTAAAAGTGAGTACTTCCATACTTTAACTAGAGTAAATGCTTGAATGAGTAACATTTACTTGTAGCTGAGTAAGATTTGACTATGATTGGAAATACTTTTACTCAAGTATTACTGTTGATTACTCTGTCCACCACCTGCATATGTAACAACAGAGCTTAATTGAGCACCTAGATGGTGCCTTTCAAACACCATACTTTATAAAACAAAATTAAGTCAACAGACTTTTTTATTTATTTGTGTTTTTTAGTAAGTCAACTTAATCTCCTTTAGTAAGTTAGAGAGGGATATAAGATGTAAGATGCAATAAATATCCCTGAGGTATGTTAACAAAGTAATTCTGTTTTGGCCTGAGAGCTATGTTGTCCTCATTGGACCAGAATAATAGACATTATTACAATTTCACATTTATTGACCAGACCCTTAGCAAGCAAATAAATAGGCTGGAATCCAATGCAAAACTGTAGTGTAAAAAGAAAAGGTAATTTTTCGCTAGAATTGTTTTAAAACTCATAATTTATCTTACCATACTATTTATGTTTTTTTCTCATTTTATTTTGAAAGAAAAAATTACAAACAACAAACCATACAGATTATTCTTGCTCTTTTCTACCTTTTTACTAATATCATCATATGTAACCTTGAAAAATCCAAAGAGCCAGTAGTTTTTCAGATGTTTCTAACATTTGAACAGAAGAAATGACTGTACCTGTTTTTTGAGCAGCATTGAAGCCGGTTTCTAGAGCAGAGTAGAATTGTGTAATTGAATAAGGATTGTGAATGTAAATCTGGGGGAAACATACGGAGAGAGCATGTAAACTTGACTAAAACGACTTCTTTTTTGCAGGCAACAGTCTGATAAAGAACTACATGAAACAAAAATGACACAAATGTAGTGAGCAGATCACTGCAAAAACGATCTAGAAATAAGTACAAAATTTCCTAAATTAAGTGTATTCACTCTTAATTTGAGTATGTAAATGAAATAGTTTGCCAATGGAATGAGTAATTTTACTCTTAAAATAAGCTAAATACTGTAGATAATATGCACTTGAAATAAGACAATGCAATTGTGTTTTTTTATTTTAAGTGTAAATTGTCTTGTTCCATTGGCAGAATGTCTCTTTTACCTCCTCAATTCAAGAACAAATGCACTTATTTTAAGAAAATAAAGACATATCTAGATTTAGATTTTTTTGTAGTGCTGAAGCTCTCCATGATAAAACCTAAAACATGTGTACTTGCATTTGTCACACAAACTACACTTCAAGAAATAATGTATTCTTGTTAAATTCTTTTATCTTGTGGCTATAAGTCCTTTAGTCAAAGGATTGTGCGAAGCCATACAGTATATGTTCTTTTTCAAGCTTTTTATTGTCATTAAACTGTCACAAGTACACAGCAACAAAATTAACCCTTTGCATTTAACCCATCCCTTTGGGGAGCAGTGGGCTGCCATTTTAAGAGGCCCGGGGAGAAGTGTGGGATTAAGGGTCTTTCTCAGGGACCCAGAGTGGCAGTCTGTAGGAGTGTGGCTTAAACTCGGAACCTTTGGATTTCAAGTGCAACGCACTAACCACTAGGCTGCCACTCCCTTAAGCACCAAATAGAAGTATCAGTTGGTTCCTATTCCAAATGAACTATCGGTAGGATCTATCAGCTTCCTTTTTCTACCTTCTTCCTTACAGTCAAGGCTATTCGGCAGCACTCATCATCGCATCTGCTGACACACTTCTGCTTTGGCTTACTTTCTGATTTACAATAACTGGATGGACCCAATAACAAGAACATTAACAACTCCTTTGCTAAAAGTACCAACTTGTTATTGATTCCTTCCATTGCACTGTTGTCTTTATTCAAATTATCTTATAATACCCTTCATTTACCAAACTGCAGTCTGATAAATTGACATTTCTTGTCAAAGGGCATTGATATATTTATTAATTGCCCACATTTTTTTATCAGTGGTTGCTGTTGCAAAAGAAAGCCTATACAGCCAAACACTCCTATATGAGATTATTGTGTCCGACATTTATATTCCTATGTTGGGATTCCTAAGCTGCAATAAAACAATGCAGACCTCGATTTCCTGTCTTCAAACATATTACACAGGGACTCTGTCACATAAACAGAGGCTGCAGGATTTCTAGAAACTTTCTGCATGTGCTGCATGAGCTGTCTGATAGCCATACAACTGAGTACAGCATAGCTCAGTTCCCAGATGCGGTCTCAGCAGTCACTGTTTACAGTAGAGTAGCACTACCATATGTTGCAGACTTCACATCAGAGGAGTGGAAAAGGGAAAACTAGGAGAATGTAAAAGTAAGAACAAATAATAGCTATAACATAATTGTTGTCCTGTAACTATGAAAAAGATTGTTGCATTGTGTGTGGAGGGACATCACTATGGATCCTCTTAAAATAAATAAATAAATAAATAAAGAAAGAAAACCTCTTTGAAGACAGGAAATGCTGGCCTGAGCGATTTTCAGTTGGAATGTGCATTTACGCTTTGGTATCCACGACAGTCTATCCTATTGTCTTGAGAAGCCATCGCAGTGGCAATGGAGCCTAAATGAGGCCAGTAATGGTTCTCTGCTCAGTCCCCAGAGCCTTGCCTGTTTAAAAATCGATTCTCTGCTTGACTAAGGACAGCCGGGGAATAGAGAGAAGTGGAAGAAATTGAGAGGAAAGTATGGGGAAAGAAGGAAGAGAGTTTGAGATTGGTAACAATGGATATCAAGGAAAGAAATGAAAAAATGAGCACAATTTGATCAGAATAGTTGTCAGTATATAATAATAATCCCATACAGCTCTTTGCAGCCATTGGCTTACCCACATAAGGTTGTTGTTTGAATTACCTCGGTTTTAAAATAAATACTGGGAGTAGCTGTCATCAAATTAAATTATTGGTAAGATATGAGACACCTTCCAAAGTCCATTTTTGACATCTTTAAATAATTCAAATCACAACAATATAAGAGTGCGTGGTTCAAGTAAAACGTACCCTGCAAGCCTTCATTTCACTATTGCATGAAAGTAAAATTCTACAGCTGCTTATTCCTTTAGGCTGTTGTCTGTTCACTGTTTTGGATCAAATGTCCTATAAAAAAAAACACAGTGAGCCGATATCAGACCTCTGTGACACCAGTTATTTAAGCGGGTCACCCAAATTAATCTTCCTATTCCACAGGCTTCCTCAGTCTGGATACTAGAGGTGACCTGGCTTTCCAGGTGGACATCACAATACACGTGGTGTGATCTCCGAAACCATGGTCCATTTTTCTGCCGAGAAGGACTGCATCCCTCCTTGAAGAAGAAACTTTGAGCTGAAAACCCAGAATTATCATTTCTGGTACCGCCCATTTTTAAATCTCCGCCTGTCGATCGACTGAAATAACCCGTCCTGGCCTGATGTTCTGTGCCCAGAGTACCTTCTGCGCAATGAGTGGTACTGACCCTCATATCGCTGAGTTGCTGCCTCCATCCTGCACTATTCAGCCAGCTCTCATCCCATAAACCAAGCTACTGTGAGCTTCAGGAATCACCCCCCACTGAGTTGAGTGCATCATGAAGACGATCTCTTAAGCACTGTAAGTGACCCAAAAGTTTAAAATTCTCCTATTTCACCGGCGCAGTATTGGACTGACTCTGAGGTATCAGAGAGGCCAGGGCAGACATAGAATCTAAAACTGCTGGAGTTTAGCAGTTGCCGATACCCCTGCTCACAACGAAACATCCATCCATCCATCCATCCATCCATCCATCCATCTTCTTCCGCTTATCCGGGGCCGGGTCACGGGGGTAGCTGCTTCAGTAGGGAGGTCCAGACGTCGCTCTCCCCAGCCACTTGGGCCAGCTCCTCCAGGGGAATCGCAAGGCACTCCCAGGCCAGCCGAGAAACATAGTCCTTCCAGCGTGTCCTGGGCCTCCTCCCGGTGGGACATGCCTGGAACACTTCACCAGGGAGACATCTAGGAGGCATCCTAATCAGATGTCCGAGCCACCTCAACTGGCTCCTCTCGATGTGGAGGAGCAGCGACTCTACTCTGAGTCCTCCCAGGATGACTGAGCTCCTCACCATATCTCTAAGGGAGAGCCCAGACACACTACGGAGAAAACTCATTTCAATCGTTTGTTTCTCCTCCCTGGGCTGCCACTTTATCGTGGTGGAGGGGGACCCACTCTGGAGCCAGGCCTGAAGGTGGGGCATGCTGGCGAGCACCTGGTGGCTGCGCTTTTACCCATGGAGCCCGGCCGGGCACAGTCCAAAGAAGAAACATGGGTCCCCCTTCCAATGGGCTCAGCAACTGTAGGAGGGGCCAAACGGGTCGGGTGCAATGTGTGATTGACATTTAATGATGGTGAAGAAAACTTGTCTTTTAAGAGCTGGTCCAAACATCCAGCCACAATGGTAAGCTGTTAATAACAACTGGTAACTGAGCAGATTGTCAGTTACAGTGTAAGCATTTCACCAACATTTACCCTTAAATAAAGGAATAATGAATTAACTGTATACTCTGGTTACAGTTATTAGTAAATTTATAAAATGTATAAATTGCACAACATGGCCAAGATTAAACCATGGACTTTCAATGTGAAATTATATAAAATATTGCTCTATGAATGTCACACAGGAAATCTTCTACTCATTCTTTACTCTTAATCATACTCGTACAAGTACTCATTGTCTTCTGCTTCATCCAGGACCGGAAAGTGTGGGCAGCAATCTCAACAGAGACTCCCAGACTTCCTTTGTCACAGACGCCTTCAGCTATACTAGGGAAAATCTGAGGTTCTCCCAGGGCAGCCAGGTCACATGGTCTCTTCATTATGTCCTGGGTCGTTCCCTGAGCCCTACCCTGTGGGACATGCCTGGTACACCTCCCAATGAGGGTATCCAGAGAGCATGTGAAAAAAAGATATGGCCAACCATACTTTCCACAGATACGACCAACATCAGCTGACTCGTCTCAGTAGTCAGTATAAATACAGACTGGTGAAGAAGTGTTTGAACACCTTGACAAGGGCAGTAATCTTACTGGTGAAGGGAAGGTTTAAAATAGGCCATAGAACTGCAGTAGCAGTGTGTCTAAGTTTTTTCAATGGTGGTTTGATAATTGCTTATGGGCCTGGTGAAAAACACCTGAAAAAAGGGAGGGATTTATTTTTGAGAATTTGTGACAGGGAACGCTTTCTTGAGGAAAGTAAAACACAGAGAAAACAGGAAGAAAAGCTGACATGGTTTACCATCTCTTTTTGTAGTTTATTTGGTGAAATTAGGACATTTAGTAAAAATCAGTTCCAGCTGGAACACAAGTTCGGTTCTAGATCTGATATGGATATACCAACAGCCCCTCTAAACTTTAGATAATTTTTTTTTCAGTGAGGAAGTTAGGAAATTAGTAACAGGCCCAGGTAGAATTCAAAGCTCACATTCACAGGAGAGTTATTCATGTTTTTGCTGATGATCTCAGCGAAGATCCTCTTGAATTGAGTTGAAGGTGAAGGTCACTCATGTTATGACATAGGCTT
>NW_015150734.1:723087-757211 GCF_000732505.1 Cyprinodon variegatus
ATCCATCCATCCATCCATTTTCTTGTGCTTTATCCAGGGCTTGGTTGCGGAGGGAGCAGTGTAAGCAGAGATGCCCAGACTTCCTGATCCTCACACACCTTCTCAGGCTACTCTGGGGGGACCCGAGATGACACCAGACAAAGTCCCTCCAGGGTATCCTGGGCCTTCCATGAGGCCTCCTCCCAATAGGACATGCCTGGAACACCTTGAGGCGGAATCCGAAACAGATGCCCGAGCCACCTCAACTGGCTTCTTTCGACATGGAAGAGCAACGCCTTCACGACGGAAGAATTTAGGAATGTATACTATCAAATAATCTGTGATTGCATTATCTGTGCAGCTTAGTATATTAGTATACTTTCTCAAGAAAGTAGTATATTAAAACAATGATTCAAAAAAAGGATCAGGAGAACAAATTTATTTTGAGATTAATAACCATACTGTCAACAGCTTACATTAATTACACTATGGTATCAAAGCTGTACCTGGCACTGACACTGCATGCTTACACCTAATTAATATAAAGCTAGGTTGATATCATTAAGCAGTAATCTTAATACTAATTCAAATATGGTTTTGAGATTCATACTTTAAAAAAGCTAAACAGATTAAATTGACTGGACCTTGATTTCCATACAGCATAAAGTTTAGATTATTAATAATCTTTGTTTGAAAGACCACCGTTCTTTAAGTAATTTTAAAGCAGCTGTTCAAACTGAATGCCCATTAATTTCCCAGTTGGACAGAATCCATATCCACCTCCATGTATAAAAAAACACATAAGAATGCGCTGGGCTAAAAACTTCAAGATGGAAATTTTGGAGATGGATTACATCTTTAAACTCAATAAAAGTCACACAGATTTTATAAAACAACATCTAAAGTCAGAGTTATGACTGAGCACAGTGAGGAGGATAATCCTTCAGAATGTGTGATGAAATTGAATAATTTAAAGTCAAGATGTCATCTGTGATGTACATTCTAAGTGCTTTAAAACGGTTTGTTCAAATACAAGAGGAAAATAAACAGAACATAACATTTTTTTAAACTCATCATAGTATAGGTGAAAGCACAGTGCAGACTTTTAAAGACGTAAAGAAATCTTTTTTCATTAATCACAGCTAGATATGCACTCACAAAAAAGTTATGGATGGAAGCATGAGTGGTGCATTTTTTTAACTCAATGAGGATAGATGCATAGACTGCAGGTTCATCGGGAATATTTAATTAACTGAACATGTGCTGCTCTAATTTAAACAATGCAGTCACACTCCAGCCCTCCTATGTGTTCAGTAAATAAAATAAGCACATCTCAGTGACCTTTACCCCTCTCTCTGTTCCCTTTACCCTAACAAGTTTCACTTTTTGTCATAACTGAAGTCTGTTTATCATGACTACAAATGTCAATAAAAAGCAGTGATAAGAATGTTTAAAATATATGCTTTCTGTATAGTTTAAGCATATGTAATACAATATCTAGTTTCCTGAAGCGGTTTATTTCCTTAAAAAAAAACTACAAATATAAATGGTAAATGGCCTGTACTTGTATAGCACATGTTTTTTCAAGTCAGAGGACTTGAACAAAGCGCTTTACACCACAATCATTCACACACAAGCCACCAGTTCTTCTGACCACCATCAGTAGGTGATGCAGGTGAAGTGTCTTGCCCAAAGACACAACGACACTGAAAATCAGAGCTTGAACTGACAACCCTCTGGTTGCAGGGTAAACTACTTCCTCTGATGCCACTGTTGCCCTAGTAGCATATTACAAAGATTTTATAACAGGCCTAGACAAAGTAATGTTTTATTGTGAGTTGTTTCAGTTGGACCCGACCAGAACCAGGACCCCTGGGGCCAGCTAAGCTAACGGGTCTTTCAGCCTCGTCGTAGTTTAATGCATTCCTGAGTCATTATTCGTTTAACACCATAAACTGAATGAAATTTCACTGTTTTGACAGCAGGTAACATCTCTTGTCAGGGTTTTATTTACATTTCATATGCTGCATTACTGCATTACAAAGGACACTTTTAAATGCATTAAGCCTATAATTTTGAACATCACTCAGACTTTGAACGGACTCTTATACCCCCTTTCCACTTTTATTTCTTTAATTTTGCTTATTTTCAGTAGTGTTTAGTATTTTGCTTAGTTATTAGGTATAATACTGTTTGATCGTAGCTAATAAAGGTACGTACCATTGTATTTTTAACCCTTGGTCTTTTGTGTTCATTTTACACAGTGAATGATTTATCACTCAGGCTGGATTCACTCTTCTTTCAGTAGCATCCGAATGAATGGAGACACATTTATTTGGTTGGTGATTAATAACGATGCTAAGAGCCATAGCCTAAATTACTAAATTGGTGAAAGACAAGCCGAGTCTAACCCTTTTAGGAAAGGGGCTAAAACCCTGGTCAGTAAGTGGATTGTATGACTTTAGTCTTATAAAGGTCAAATTTGGGGGGCCATGGTTTGTTTGTCATTGTTTGTATTTGCGGTCTCAGCAGATAGCATCTCTATTTATACAAAAAAAAAATAATCCCTGGCGCATCCCTGTGAAATGCACAGCAGCTGCACCGTTTTCAGTGTGGGTGTGCTACACTGGATGCTGCAACAAGGCAGTCCCTGCCGAAATGGTGGCGAAAAAAAAAAAGTTCATGTGGGTTCACTCTTTTTACGGGAGTTTTTCAGGTAAAACTTGTTATTGATGCAGATATTGTAAATAGCCTTTTTTATCGTCAGTAGGTCCCTTTTTTGTCTGGCGCCCAACTTTTCTTGTTTGACTGTTGAAATTCAGGATATTGATGTATAGTCCACTGCGGCATCTGACCAAACTTCCTTCTTGGGAAAAGACTTTGTTGGTCCACATGGCTGCGCCATTGCTGATGTGAGTGGCCAGATTGTTCTTAATGACTTACGTCTTTCACCTATACTACAATTGCGCTGTTGTTGGGCAGTAGCAACACAATGTTTAATGTGAGCAGGACAAAACACATGCAAATTCGAATTTTTTTTACCATAAAATGTGTAATTTTGCTTTCCCTTTACAATTATGCAATACTTTATTGTTGGCTGTAACATAATATACATTTAAAGTTTATTTGCTGCAATTTAAAAAAATTTTCAATTGGTGGGAGAAATTTTCCAAAGCATTGCAGATTGATAGAGATCACAAACATAGATTGTTTACTTCACAGATCAGTTTGGTGATCATTCTGTATATTTTTTTCTAATGAACAAGAGATTTTTTTTTTTTAGGGATGTCTCCGATCTGACATTGTTATCACAATAAATTTATATCAGAGTATGTCGGCCTGCATCTAAAATCTCAAATACAGTACAAACAGACTGATAAAATTGCTTTTCTTCTCTTTAAAGTTAATGTAAGTAATGTGAACTGTATGATCTGGTTGAACTGTAAAGTGCCTTGAGAAGACTTGTGTTGTGAATTGGGGCTATATAAATAAACCGAATTGAATTGAAATTGAATGTAAAACATTAGTTAATGATAAACTCGTCAGTTGTTTTCATGCCGACTATTGTTGACTATCATTCTCTGTTTGAGTGATATCACTTGATCAAACATAAGTATGATTTGTGCTGATATCGTATCGGGTGAATATCGTTATCGGTCAATATTCAAAGCTGCAATATCTGTAATTCTATTAATTGAGATAATTTCCCAGACAAATGTTATAAAAACAAAGTAAATTCTAACTTGCTAATACTGTAATTATTTCATAAATGCAATAAATATTCTAAGTGTTGCATAGTTCTACTTTTTCTATCAAAGAAACAAAATGCTGGCAATTCAAATCTCCAAGGGGCTGTTAGATTTACTATAAAAGATCCACTTCATCCAGTGGTATCAGAAGTAATATCTACAATACTGGACACAGACACACAGAAACACACACACCCACACACACACCCAAACACACAGTCCGTATCATTGATTGTTCTCCAACCATAATGCAGCTGTTGAGGGCCTCAGAGAAGCATAAAGGCTCCACAGGGAGCTGTCCAGTTATCTCAGATGGGATCTTATTACGAGATTTCTGTGAACAAACAGACAGTGCAGTTTTGTGTACAGTGGGATGAACGTGTGTATCCCTGCTGCGAGATAACTCAAGGTGTTCAAGGTTCGATGGCTTCTCTGCTATGTAAATAGCAACACTTCCTCTGAAATATGTCTGGTCAACATCCTCTCGATGTTGCATTATATTTAGATACATTATTTCTTTCATTCTACCATCAGTGTCAAAATCATAAGAGGATGGTTGAACATGGTCTGGTTAAATCTTAGTGATCTTTTTTTTATTCTTTGAGAGCTTGGACAAATCTGCACCAGAGTGAGGATGTAAGAGAAAGAAAATAGGATGGCAGGAGGTGAAGGAAGGGAAGGAGGAGAGGCAGCAGGAGAGGGGGGAGCAATGCATGGCAGGAGCTGCAGGACGAGGAGAGGTGCCAGATCACTGCCAGAGCCAACATAGCACTGACTTGGCTTGTGTGACATACCTGTGAGCACATGCATACATATATATACATACATACATATATATATATATATATATATATATATATATATATATATATATATATATATATATATATATACACAAACATATGCAAGATAAATATACACACTGATGTCACTGACCTTTGGCAAATGTAACAAAGTCACAGCCTCAACAAACTAAGACATCAATGGTCATACATCATTAAACCTTCTTAAGGACAATCTTTTTTATCCTTTGGAAGATCTGCCCATCTCAGCTTCGTCTCCAACATATCCTCCAACATGGAGGCTTTATGTTGTTGCCATTGTTGCCATGTGTCTCGGTCTGTGTGAGCTCGATTGGAAGAGTGTTTAAAGACCTTTAACAGTTGGCTGAGACTCGGCTCCCACTCATTACCGGCCAATGGCGCTAATAGCCAGCATCCTGTACACAATCGGCATCCAACATCAGAGACGGCTGTTGAAAACAGTGTAATATTTATGGCAGTCCCCAATCCCTAGAGACTGGCTGTTCCATAACACAGACCACTGCAAATGACAACATAACAGGGTGAACTGTTTGAGCTTAAGAAATTTTAGAATTGATCCTTGCTCTTTTTTTCCTTTCACTGCAGCTTTTTTTTTTTTTTCTGGTGCCTATTCTTCCACAACATAGTCTATTTTTTGTGCTTTATTAAATCACACATGGAGAGAATTTCAGGGGTTTGAGAACAAATCAGGATAAAAAAAAATCGAGGTAAAGATTTCATGCATCTCTGTTTCCTTTATGAAATGGCTCCCTTTAAAGAGATTACAGATCCCAATTTTATTGATATGCCATATCAGGTACCTAAAAATGCCTCAGTTTTTGACATACAAATTGCCATCTTTGGGGTTTTTAAAATTCCATGTCTCTAAGGAATCCTATCTCAGTGATTCACTTTCTGCACCAATTCTACAAGAAAGATGATTTAATTACACCTTTAAATACAATCTCATCTTGTATGACAAGGCAATTTTCCAGAGCTAGTCTTGTGTGTAAAAAGTGTTGTGTGTCAGGGAGGAAGACAGAAGAGTGTTTCTCTGTTCTACATTCCAGTGCTCTTTTCATTTGTGTGTGTTAAGCATGTGCATGAATTGAGACAGTTCATATTTCATCTCTTATCCCCAAGGATGTTCCTGAGATTTGCCCAGAACCAATGCAAAGTGACAGCTAAGAGAATGATTCCATTAGAACTGGTATGGTCCAGCCTCCATGTTTCATAGCCATCATGTGATCAGGGATGTAGAGATTAATATTAGCAAGGTCAAAACATGACCTTGTGAAGCTTGGTGTCATGTTTAAAGCAATCAGATGAGAGAAAGGTACATTATCCTAAATAGGAGTGTAGGTGATCCGCTCATGTAGTCGCCCCAAACATTTCTGAGAAGACACAATTACATATAACTTTTCTAAAGAAGGCCTTTTAGACCATGCTCTTTTTTGAGTTTCTCAACCATGCCCTTAAATTTGACATGTTTCAGAGACGTTAGAAAGACCTTCCCTGTTATAAGTTATGTTGATGTTTCTTTTTGATTGTGTTAGGAATATAAACAAATAATTGACTTATGATTAATTATTGATTACTGGTTTATTAGATTAAGATTGGTTCCATGCTGATAATGCTGCTTAGATGGAATTTCTTTCAGTGTTGTAGTGTTCGCGAGAGGACACCACTATTCAATTTTAAGAAAGGCCTCACAGATATTTGCAAGAGAAGAAATTCCAGAGTGAAGGCATGCTTAAGCAGAGAACGTAGATGGCTTCCTTCAAAACCCTTTCAAATCACCTGTCTTCTTTGTCCAAAATGTTATGAGAGAAAAAACAACTTTAAACAGAGGGGGTGGACTTAGGTTTCAGCTTTCAAAAAAACCTACAATGCAGCTATAGAGTTGATTCCTTCCCGCTATCTTCCTAATCCTCATCGCCATGCAGGGGACCAAGACATCTTGCCTGGTGAGCCAGGCAAACAATGACCCTAATGACTCGCCTTCTCAGAGGCAAAGGCCAGTATCGGGTATTTGCAGGTTAACAAAGACCTCAACGACTCCCCATTACTAAGGGGTGGACCTGTTCTTCCGATTCCATTTGCATGTTTTCTAAGCCATAACAAGGCTTTGTTGGGCTACTCAAGGAACGATAATCCAGACATTTTGAATTAAAAAAGCTTCCTGTATTGGAGGTGAAAAATCTTCAAATTTGGAAAACAAAGTCCAGTGGTTTGTTTATTAAGTTTTTTTTTACTTTTTTGGAATGACTATGACCGGGATGACTGAGAATCTTCACCAACATGTTGTTACTTTAAGTAAAAAACAAAAAAAATCTCTTTTAAATGTCGGTGTTTTAAACCAAACAGTTGTTTGAGAGCAAACAAGTAATACATTAACATAAGAACCACAAGCTTGTGTGTTCACTTAGAGATATCAACTAGATGTCATTGTATTTACCTTCTGACACAGCCTAGGGTATGGAACCAATGTCAGACAGATGGGCTGACATTGGTTCCTCTCATTGGATTTATCCAATGAAAGGCATTGGATAAATCCCTATTCCCTTGGGAAGCAGTGGGCTGCCATTGTGCGACGCCGTGTATATCAATGTTGAAGTTCCCGTGATAAATGAAAGTGCTACCTATGTGTTGCAAGATTGAAGGTTTTTGTTTGATGCGTATGCATCACCACCAATTCAGATTGTCCTGATATTATGAGGTCCCTGGATGTCCACCTATAGTGCTGGTGTATACCTTAAATAGAGATGTGTGCGTGTACCTGTCTAGCCCTCATAGTGAGAAGACCATTTTTCCAATTTCACCATCAGACTGAGGACCAGTTGTTACAAAGTGAGGACACTTTCTGGTCCTCACAAGCTATTTTGCTAACAGTTAGGTTTAAGGCTAAGGTGTCAATGGGGTTATGGTTAGGGTTAGGGTAAGGTATGCATTGGTAATGGTTAGGTTTAGGGTTAGTTTTAGGGTTAGGACATAGAAAGGGTTGAAAATGACTGATAATCAATGGAAGTCTAGGGTCTTCACAACATATAGCAGAATGAGTATGTGTGTGAGTGTGTGTGTGTGTGTGTGTGGGTCTGTGTGTGTGTGTGTTCTTACAAAGCTGTATGGGTGAGATTTTTGCCTCTGCTAAAGCCACTTTGATAGAATAACTGGACAACTGAGACCAAACTTTCAAAGCAAAATAAGAGAAAATATTTGGGTAGAAAGGCAAGGCAGAAAAAAAAAAATTGCAGATGCTAAGTTCCAGTGAGTTAATGAAACGCTACAGATTATATTGTGCGGGGATAATGTTTGTGATCAATCTCATTAAAGACATGCTCACATTTTCCACCCAACAATAAAGGCTATAATGCCAGAACTGAAAATGATGAAAAGCCCTTCTGAAACAATGTAACAGGGACTTATGAAAACAATTTTACTTTTATCAGCTTAGTGTTTGTGTAGCGTATTTGGCAAGCTTGTTTAGTTTCTTATTATATCAAAAATCTAGACTACTTATATTACCTGGCTAACCATCACAAAAATCAATGACATGAAGTACTGTTCACCAAGGATGTTTGATAAATAGTAGTGACAATGATAAAAGTAATGACATAAAAACAGTTTTAACTATAAGTGCTTCAACCTTTCTATGGGCAGCTGGCTGTTTTCAAGTCTCTTTTGGTTCTTTGAAAGTAGATATCATTCAGCAAAAGTCATAGGTTGTTAATATCAAAACAACGCAAAATATAGACATTAACCTTGATTAAAATTTTATATTAAATTTTTTGTCATGTAGGATGAAAAAAAATATTATATTATATTCTAGACCATTTGATAAAATGCAATTCTGATATATTCCTTTTATAAACACACGTCATATCATGCAGCTTTAAATCACTGACCAGACATACATTTTCAAATTTTTCACATTTTCAGGTTTCTCTTTGTAAGTATTTTTAAGATGCCATCATACATTTCCATGTACTATGCTTTAGTTGAAAAATAAGTGTCTGTCATTTCTTTCAAGTATGTGCCAGATCATTTTGTACAGTGTTTGTGTTGTGTGCCTTATAATTACCCCTATGAGGTCAAATAGCTGTGACATGCCATGAGAAAAGGGAAAAGTAAGCAAGGCCAAAACTGAGAAAAAGGACAAAAGCCATTACATTTCTGAGAAGAGCGATTTTTTTTTTTTACAGTAAAACTTTCTTTTACAATACACCAATAACCATCTAATAACATGGTAATAAAATAGCAAGTTACACTATATTGCTAGGTAACTATATTACAAAAACTTTATGGAGAATTGAGGTAAGTGCTGTACTTCACATTTTAGGCAGACAAGTTAAAGTCATACTTACAAACCGTTATTACCAGGTAGCTCAGTCATTTCACCAACAGCAATAAATGGATGTGTTATTATGTAGAAATATGTAGTTTATTACTTGGGATATAACAGAATACCAAACCTAGAAGACAGCAAGCCAATCTAAATTGTAATGTATCTTAACCAAATCGTATTTATATGTACCTTGAATTTGGTTTTATTTTCCTGATCATAAGGTACAATTTACTTTGTAATCTGGTGGTAGGTGATGGGCAATAATAAAAGCCATTATGTGGTAACCTAATGGTAATTACCATTACCATAAATGTCTCCATTGTTACATAGTAACAAACAATTGTGTTAATTCCATGCAGGTAACTACTTTGAAATTATGTACCTTAATTTTTTGGGTAGTTACCAAATAATGTTTTTTCTTGTTACCATGTAATATAGTGTGACTTGTTATGCTATTACCATATTATGACATGGTTATTGATATACTGAAAAAGAAAGTGTTACCGCTTTAACATTGTAGTTCAGGAGGTTTAAAATGTTAAAGTTTGTGTTCAAACTTGTGCTTATCGGCATGGTGGGAAACCCAGCTCATTGACATAGAGGCTTTGTTTGGCTCAAAGCAAACTTTTGAAATTTGTTTTGGCTTAAAGTAAGCATATGCGTATTCTCTTCTATAGATAGGGTGAGATGTTGGCATACAACCACTTCTAAATGTTACGCCTCAGGATACCAACAGTTTTTCCTACTGTAGCTTTTTCAGCATACCATGATTTCTACCTGCATCGCCCCTCCACCCGATCAACATCTTCACGGTTTACAGCATCTAGCCTATTTTTAGATAGAAAAAGCCATTAAAAGAAACTCATTGCTTTGACACAAAACACTTTCTGTACATTAGTGTGACTGCAGATGCTTTGGATGAGTGAGAAAAAGTGGAGGAAATACATGATCAAGGCTGTAATGTTTAGCTGGCTCTAAAACAGTCCTAAACAAACTGTAGCACAGTTGAATGATAACAGCAGACTTCTAAATAATCTTCAGCTACAAAAAGAAACAGAGGTCAGACTCTGAAAACTAAAAGAAGGGCAATCAAACAAGATGTCAAGGAGAACACCATGACATGATAATAGGCAAGATCAGGGGTGGTGCTAACTATTTGCAGGCCCTGAGCACAAATACCATGTGGTGACCCCATCTTGAAATGTACAATGATACAGGTTTTGTCAGAGTTTTCCTCTTTAATTTCAAAATAACTTTTCAATATTACTGCTTTGAAAAAAGCTCCAATAAATAAGAGGAGAAATTAAAACCTTGAAAAAAAAAAACAACCTTTAACTAGCTATGAGTTCAGTAGAGTGCTGAAACAATATACCTAGATGGGCCAAGAGATCCAGCTCACTTCTTCCAAAAACTCACAATATTCCATTGAGATTTTAATGCAAGTATAATTTTTTTTTTTCAGTGACTTAGACTTAGAAAGATTTATTTGTCATTTTGTTAACACAAGTGTAAACAAAAAGACATTTCGTTTGGAACAGCTCTCTGGACAATTTCAAGTGCAGCCTTGAAAAAACTGATTAGCTTTATTTTATTTATTTTTTTATTTTAAATACAGTATTGTCTCAAAATCCATTGCAGTTATCAGCACAGCATTGTGACGATATAACTTAAAGTCTGACTCATTTTGTACCTCATATAGTATAGTCATGGCCCAAAGTATTGAGAATGACATAAATATAATATTTTCACATGATCTGCTGCCCTCTGGTTTTCATGTGTGTATGTCAGATGTTGTCATCACATACAGAAATACAACAGCAATCATATTATGAGTAACAAAAGCTTTTAATGACAGAATGAGTTAATGCAGAAAGTCAATATTTGCAGTGTTGCCCCCTCTTCTTCAGGACTTCTGCAATTCTCCCTGGCATGCTCTCAATCAACTTCTGGACCAAATCCTGACTGATAGCAGTCCATTCCTAGGTTTTCATTTGTCCACCCATCTCTTTATGATTGACCACAAGTTTTCAATGGGATTAAGATCAGGGGAGTTTCCAGACCATAGACCCAAAATCTCTATGTTTTGTTCCCTGAGCCAGTTAGATATCCCCTTTGCTTTATGGCAAGGTGCTACATCATGCTGGAAAAGGCATTGTTCATCACCAAACTGCTCTTGGACGGTTGGGAGAAGTTGCTCTCCGAGGGCATTCTGGTACCATTCTTTATTCATGGTTGTTTTTTTTAGGTAAGGCTGTGAGAGAGCCGACTCCCTAGGCTGAGAAGGAACCCCACACATGAATGGTTTCAGGATGCTTTACAGTTGGCTCCAAGAGTCTACGCCTCACAGTGCGTGCAGATGCACTCACACCTGCCTGCTGCCATTCCTGAGCAAGCTCTGCACTGCTGGTAGCCCGATCCCGCAGCTGAAACACTTTTAAGAGATGGTCCTGGCACTTGCTGGTCTTTCTTGGGTGCCCTGGAGCCTTTTTGGCAACAATGGAACCTCTCTCCTTGAAGTTCTTGATGATGTGATAGATTGTTGACTGAGGTACAATCTTTCTAGCTGTGATTCTCTTTCCTGTTAGGCCATTTTTGTGCAGCGCAATGATGATTGCACGTGTTTCTTTAGAGATAACCATGGTTCACAGAAGAGAAACAATGATGCCAAGCACCAGCCTCTTTTTAAAGTGTCCAGTGGTGTCATTCTTTCTTAATCATGACAGGTTGATCTCCAGCCCTTTCCTCATCACCCCCCACACCTGTGTTAATGGCGCAATCACTGAAACGATGTTAGCTGGTCCTTTTAAGGCAGGGCTGCAATGAAGTTGAAATGTGTTTTGGGGGATAAAGTTCATTTTCTGGGCAAATATTGCCTTTGCAATTAATTGCTCTTACGCTGATCACTCTTTATAACATTCTGGAGTATATGCAAAAGTATATTGCCGTTATGAAAACTGAAGCAGTAGACTTTGTAAATATTAACATTTGAATCATTCTCAAAACTTGTGGCCATGACTGTAGGTTAAATGTTGCCACTAGGAATTAAATAATACTAAGTCTGTTAATTATCAATAGAGATAAGCAGAATCTAAAATAGATTCATATAGAATTCTGATGGTGAAATGTGGAAATGTAAAATAAAAGGCTAATGTTAGTTTAATAAGTTTATATCAGGGGCTTTTCCTATCAAGTTAGGCTATTCATTATACAGTAAAAGCCATTCATAATTTTCCCACTTTCCTTGATGAGCCCGTGGCTGGTCCTCTGCTGGTCCCCTACAATTCCTTTTTAAGCATTAATCTTTTTACTAAAATATTCTTTCTGTTATGATCTGTGGACATTAAGATCTAAAGAGAAGCGCCTTCTCCCTGTAATTCAGTGAAAGGGTGGAGTCAGAGTAAAAAAAATTTGCAAAAGCAGGAGAAGGAGGGGTTCATTCCAGTGGTTGGAAGTTGGAGGGGATTCTCTGGGAGTTACAGGGAAGTGCCATTCAGCTGGGGTTTGACTGGAAAGGGCCATTTTGAATTGTTGCTATTGTACATAGATGCAAGTCAAACATAATGCAACATTTCAGACAGTTTGTTCAAACCACGGGGTTTAGTAGTTATTTAACTATCAACTTGACTGTGTGCTATTTTCGATTCCAGTGTCATCTGTCTTACTGACAACAGCTGTTTAGACCACAATATAACTAAATCATTGACGTCGCACTCAAGGAACTTTTGCAAAATAAAGACAGTTCATCATTCCCAGAACAAGAATATCTGAAACATTATAATCATGTTTTGACATAAATAAAATAAAAAACATTATACAAAGGTAGACTTTTTAACTCTTACAATTTTTACAAGACAGCTGTGCAGAAAGTTGTTTAAAATCGGTGGTCATTAAACCAGCAGCTGAATACCAACATCCTAATTTGTCAGTATGGGGTTACAGTGCATTTTAAATTCTATTTAACTGTAGTCCATTAAGCAGTGCTTTCTATTCAATGTTATTCTTGTCTTGATCTCAATCAATGTGACAAGAGAGATAAAAAAAAAGCACAACTCTGATCCAGATGCATGTGTCTGAGTGCATGCCTGAGCATACTTGTGGCTTTTAATGAATTTGCTCTCATCTCGTCGCATAACCTCTTCTGCAGCAGAGCCACAAATCACTGGCCTGCTCTCTCTGCTTTGATATTTTGCTCTCAGGGACATGGGTGTGCCCTCCACACCCATGTGTTATTAAAACATGCTCAGCTGGATTATTATTTAATTGAATATTTTTTAAACTTGGAGCAAATTTGCCTGAAATAGCTCCCGGGGTTCTGCATCACAATGATTATTTCTAAACAAACCATGTTTAATTGACAGCATGCCTCTACAGCTCTTTCCATCTGGAGGATGCTGTGTGACAACTTCCTTTAAATTACAAATATCAATCTGCCACAGTGGGAGCTCAGCTGCCAGTGGCCTCAAGGGGGTCCACATCAAAGCAACCAGCCTTCAAAACAATGGCATCAAAATAATAATAATAATAATCCTAGGTTTGCAAACTGGTTTGGCTCCTAATCTGTTTTCACTTGAGCACATTTCAGTTAACCTAACCAAACACATGAAAAGCATGCATTGTGATATAGCTAAAACAAAAAAAATAAATAAACAAAACAAAGCCAAGTAAAAGCACAGCTGCACAGATCTGATTTCTGTATGAAGGCTAACCTGAAGTTTGGCCCAGTGTGTGCTACTGGGTCAGCTCCGTGTGGCTCCAACCCTTTTTCCCCTGCGGCAGGGACCGACAGACGTTAGCACCGAGGGCTTCCAATCTGCCGTGTGATCAGGGTCTCTCCCTGAGCGAGTTCTTTCCTCATCACCGGCTGTCTGCCCACGGGGAATACCAGCACTATAGCACTCCAACCACCCGCTTATTGATAAACCTCACTGCAGGATTGCTTTCCCCTCCTTGGGAAAGCAATGGGTCTACATGGTGGCCTAATTCAATCAATGTTACTAAGGGAAAACACACACCGTCAATCACAGGGATAAGTCTAATTCCAGGAACTTTGTCAGCTACTCTACAAATTGAGATGACCAAAAACAAAGGCACTGCTTAGCATGGAGAGTCCCTACTCACAGTACAGTACCCTCTGTACTCTACAAAGTAACCAGTTAAAGACATTTTGATATACACCCCAGATCATGTGCATTTAAAGATGTTGTACCACAGTAATCACAGAAAAGCACTGAAGTCAATTATTGGGTTCACAGAAGCTGTCACAGCTCCCCCAGAGTTAATTTGATTTCCTCTTGGGTGCTGTATTAGTTCCCCAGCTGTGTTTATAGCAGACATGGTGTGCAGCCTGCACACACTATCAGACATTTTGTTTTTAAACCCGTGGAATCCATACTGCATCACATACACAAAAAATGTTTAGTTGAAGTTATGTTTGCATTCAGGTGTAGATATGTTTCTAAAGTGGGGGCGGGGGCCGTATCTTATACACTAAATCACTTAGTACCAAATAGCAAACTAAAGAATCACCACAACTGTCTTTTCAAAAACAATTTCATAATCACTGCCTATATTTTCTTAGAAATCTTGCTATGTTGATAAATCTTGAAATGTATTCCGATTTATGTGTGTATTATTAGACACACAAGGATTAGATACTTGGCTGTTTAAATTAACTTAGGTAATCAAAGCATAACAATTGAACATTAAATGCAATCAAGCATTGAAAGCACCTGCTTTAACTTTTCTGTTGTCAGTGTACCTACCAATTGTAGAATATAACTAGTGAAAATATATAGATGCAAAAGAGGTGCAACAGTTTATCCCTGGGTTTTGTTGAGTATTTGCGCATGCTTTTTAAAACACCTCTGGGCTTTGCACCATAGTGAGGCTAACACAGTGTGAATCAAATGAGCAGAGAAGTTCAAAGCAGTGCGGTAGAGACAGAAGCAGTTTAAAGTCAGTATTAGTGTCTGCTGCTTGAAATGTAACAATTTTGGGCAAATGATAGCGTGTCAGTTTGTATTGATTTGGATAGAAATTATTATCTTGGATGAAAATATTAAATGATTTGATAACTATATTAAACATAATTTACTGCAGGGAAATATCAATCTGTTGTGATTTAATGATGTTAAGGTATCAAAGATAATAAGAAAAGCTCTGTGTAATTATAGTTGGTTTATATAGGAATACAATTTGTCATTTCTTTGTTTTTGTTACTCCCCCAGAGCCTTAATGTGATTTCTTCTACAAAGACTGCTTTTGGTGATAACCTTTAAATGAATTTAGAACACATGATGGCGTAATTTAGAGCAGAAATGGTGACACTGCACTAAATACAAAGCAAATGAAACTAATCATAGAGGGGAGGGTATGTCATTGCACCATAAAATTGCACTCATGGGGTTTGATTCATCAAATACAATGAAGAAAGGAATGCGGTATGCAATAGTCCATTCAGGATGAACATAAAGACAAATTAAATAATAAGAAAGCACAAATTGTTGTTTTAGTTTGCCATATTTTAGCAGATAGGACATATTTTTCAGCAAGAGACTATTTAATCTTTAAATGTGATGTTCGAAGCAAGATAAGGATTTGTGACACATTGTGATGGCTAAACCAGGTCTAGAACATCTCTTAAACTGAAATCTTTGTAGAATGTTAGCATTCTGCAGACTTCAGAACCTAATAGAAAATGGTCCAAGTCCAAAAAAAAAAACGAGTAACCTAAGGATGTAGATAAATAAGCACGTGAGTACGGTACATCAGGATTTTGAAACGTTCCTTAATAATAACAATACAAGACACAAATAAAGATTTTGAAAGAAGTTTCAGTAACCAGTAAATTCCTCACATTTCAAACCAATTGAGCATCTGTTAATCCTGATGAAACAACAGGTCAGATCAAAGGAGGCCTAAGATCCTAACGTCCAGGACGGAAAAGTACTAAGGTCCTACTATCTTGATGTCGCTAAACACTATAGCCCACCTTCACCGTTTTATTGGAATCAATACCTCCACAAGCTAGAGGTTTTGGCATTCAAACAAACAGGCTATTAGCCAGGGGGTCATAATTCTTTGCTTGATTATCGAATAGAAACATATTTATTTACAATATTTAGCTCAATTTACTTCAGAGTTGCCGCTGCACAAACTTTACAAAATGAGGCCAGACTCGAACAAAGGAGCTGTCTGTTTAAGCACCACGGACAGTTCCTGTCATCTTCCTACTGACTAGGCGCTGCCGGTGGGAGCGACGAGCTGCCAGTTATCCGCCGCACTTTGCAACATCAGACACAAGCGACTTTACGAATCCATTAAAGACTGGCTCTGCGCTCTAAGAAAATAAAACACACGCAGAGATTATGTTTTTTATATAAAACACGCATGCTCCCCCGTATCTTGTTAGCTGTTAACAAGAGGCTACAGGCGTGGATCACCTCTAAGTGGACCCTGCAAGCTCAATTAGCTGTTGGCCACATGAAAAGCTTATAAGGAAGGAGGAGGGGGGCTGGGCTGACAGCTATGATTAAGGGTGGTTATTTCTGATCTTTGTGTCTTGTAAGATTCACAGCTTCGGTTGAGTTAGACTTTTAAGAGATGTGGCCGTCCTTGGCAAAACCTATAGGAGCCATGGAGAGAGGGACCTAACTAATGTAAGTTGGTTAATTTCAAGCACCTGCTCACTTGCGGCTGATCCGCCTTTTTATATGTACTGGGGATAAATAAACACCTTAAAAATACAGGTAGAAAGCCCAGTATAAAATATATAATCGTTTTTCCCAGCTCAGATTCCTGCGTCATGCGTCGGTATTCCTACAGTTCCACCCAACGATTCGCCTCGTTTTCCTCTATGGGGAACAAGTACAGTAGATCAGAATAAGTGTCATCGGTTGTTCCAACATGGTTAAATTTCCTTTCTCGCCTTCATACCTTAGGGACCATAATCCTAACGCCTGCGCGACTTGTATGGGCTATTTGACGCATACACTGATCCAGTCTTTTCAAATTGCACCTCTCTCTCTCTCCCTCACACACACAGACTTACACTCCCTCCACACACAGCATAAGTTTCATTTGTGTGTTTTCAGTGTCTGCTTTGTTGCTGAACCAGCAGCTGGTATAAAGAAGACATTGTGCGTATAATAAGGCTCGCCTTCGGGGAGATCTTCCGTTTCGCTTACACCTTTATCTAAATCCTCTCCTCAGTAAGATCCAGTGAGCCCGGCGGCTCAGTGAATGTACAAGACACTGCACTGCAGAGGGCTCCTACAAAAATCTCCACGATTGAGCTTATGAAGCAAAACATTCGCTGAGATTTCGTTTGACAATCAATCAGTCCTTGGAGCATTTACAAGATATCCAATTGAAACTGATCTCACCGGATAGGTGCTGAAGTTCTTTCATCAAGCATTGACCTGATAATATTTCCTGCCCCTCTGTAATTTTTGTTGCATGGTTATTACATCATATTAAATACAGGTGTCTGAGGGAAACCTTTAAGTCAGATGGGACAAAAACGCTTTTGGAATAATCAAAGAATCAGTTTGGATGATGTCGGAAAACTTTGCCAAATTGCGCCATAATACACATGCAAGCCTTGAAGTACAGAAGCAAAGCTGGCCTACCTTCAATTTGTTTCCAAAATGGTACGAAGCCAAGTGTCAGTCAGCGTGGAAGGATCTGGACATCACAACTCCCGGTCAGCAGAGAAAATAAACGCGTGCGTACAGCGGCTGCAAGCAGGGGGTGATCTGTGTTTCAGCGAGGTCACCCATTCAGCCAGCCGTCCGACTGAAATTCAATCACAAAAATGAGGATTTATGTTTTCCTCGGTTCTTTCTGGAGGGAAAAAAAAGTGCGCCGATATATCTTCACGCTCTTTTATAAAAGAGGTTGGACGGGTGAGATAAAGGTGGGGGGTTTTTGGGTTTTTTTACAGCCTAGAAGACATGATATGGCAAAAAGACACTTTCACCCTCTTTTAAAAAAAATGTATGAACCGAGTTCTACGCAAATCTCGCCGAATTAGAAATCCACTCCTGCTTTCTTCCCAAACGCAAATTAGTTGGTGCGATCCCCGTGGAGATGAGAAGGGGAGAGAAAAATGTAAGGATAAAATCGCCAGATCCAGTGAGTGTGTGTGGGGGGGTTCCCTCTACAGCTCCATTGCTCACGATGAGAGTACTCTCTCTCCACGGTCCTAGTGCACCACACACCGTCCCTGCCGATTTTAACGCACGCCGCCGCTGCACCTGCAGTCTGTCATCCCCATCGATTAAACAGTGAAATGGATGAGGAGAAAAGAAATTCCAGCAGACATCTATAACTCAACTCAAAGCCCCGCCGCTGAACGGAGAACGGATGGATGTGCAGAGATGATCCTCACTTGTTGTTGGTAGGAGGGAGAAGATTGAAAAGCGAGAGAAGGAGGAAAGAGGTAGAAAGGGGGGTGAGAGCGCAGGAAAACAGAAAAAAAAATGTAGAATGTGTATAAAACAGGGGCGGAGCTAGATATTAAACAAGATAGGCTACTTATATAAACAATATGCAGGCTTAAGTTTTGATTTGCATTCGTTCATATATAGAGAAATAAACCACAATAAATTAGAATAACGCTGAAAATATGGCAGTGGTTTGATTCCAATAGCAAAATTCCTGTTCATTATACACACTAATAATTGCATCCTGATTTATATGATTATGGCTTACAGCAAAGTTGACAGTGCCTCAAAACGTTAACTTTATATCACATTAAATAAAAATAAAAACAGAGAAATTGAACATAGACGGACACTGCTGTGATCTGTGTTCAAGGTATGCAATTACAAAAGAAAATGGATATTTAGAGCGTTGTGCCCAGGTATATTCATGGAAAAGATGAATGGTAGAGCGTGTATACAAGCCTTGATGAGATATTTAAGCCAAATCAACCATAATTTAGTTGGAGAAGCATAATACATGGACTGAGGCTATAGTCAGAGCTTCAAGAGCCTCCATGGACACACAGATGATATGTCATGCTAAAATTTTCATATTCCTTGTTTTAAATCACTTCTGAACCCGAGATGCATCAGATAAGTGAACTCTGACTTTTTCTAAATCCATACTGCCAAGTAGTACTCACATTTCGGTTAACTTACAGCTTTCTAATTTGGAGATTTATATGCCACAAGGAATGTTCTGAGCTTTTATAGTGCATATTTTGATAATAGCTTGCTTCACAACACAATTATATCTCGACAGTACATCATTCTTTTAATGTATCATTGTTACTGAATAATCTCCTTCTAGTGTAACTATAGCGGACTCTTTAAAATTAACTGGAGATTTTACTCAGCTGAGAAGATATATGCTTTGGTAAGTGTTCTGCTAATATGGGAATGCCTACACCAGCTGTGCAAGTTCTTGATGCCTCAGCCTCTGAAAGGGACCCTCAAATAGTCTCTTTGATCAAAAAACAGTATGAAGGAATTGGTGAGCTTATTCTAACATATGGTAGACCAAAAACCAGACACAAAAACTGTACTAGATCCAACAATTTAATTTTAAAAAGTTATTAAATTGGATTCATTGTGATAAAAATAATAATAATTGAACTTAATTGATGTCAAATTGGAGAAATTTACCTTTGCATTTAACTCATCCCATAGTGGAGGCTGTGGGGATCAAACCGAATACTTGCAAACTTCTCAGAGCACAAGCACACTGCTCTTACCACAAGGCCAACATACAAATTATATATGTAATACATAAATGCCCAAAGTTCAGCATTGCTGGTCTCTGATTTAAAGGAGAATTCCGGTTTTTAACACTTTTAGCCCATTTTCTGTAGTGTCCAGGATGAAATCGAATGATCGACACCAAAATTTTGACAATTGGTCCTGTCTCTGCTTTTTGGCTCATTTAGAATCACCCCCTGGCTGCTTCAGAATGGCTTCCATAGTGCATGTTCGATAATGTCCTTAAAACAACCTTAAACGTTCTTTTTTTAAAATATGCTACTCACCGGGTCGTCAGCGCTGTTCAATGACGTTCCAAAAAAAGTTTCGTAAAGAAAAAACGTTCCTGTAGTGTTTTATTTAGCATTTTGTAAATCCCATTGAGTTCTGTTGGAATAGTCAATATTCCCCTGCCACCGGAAACGGAAATGGGGCCTGTTTACACAGTTGTAGTCTTTTCGCTTCACTCTGTGTACTCCGACGTCGAGGTGCTAACGTCTCTGTTAAACACTTTAACCCTTATATTATGTTAAAGGTCAATTTGACCCATTTCAGTTTTTGTGTTGATCAAAGTACTGGGTATCTTATTTTTTTTCTTCGTGAAATTTGGTGACTTTTCCTCATCTGGGCTCATGAACATGTTTGTAAAATCTGGCCACTCTGATGTGTAGTGGAGTGTCTGTGCAGAGTATGTATACAAATATGATGTTGTGGGTCATTTTGACCCGGACACTTTAATGTGGGTAAGTAGCCATTCAGGTAAATAAAAATGGCTCTTTGATGTACTTTACTCTTTTCATTTGCCTCTGAGACACAGACCCAGGTGTGGTAAGGGAGAGAACTTTCTTACACTAGTTCTTGTCACTGCTCTCACGTCATCTATATGAAAAAACTCACCAAAAACTTAGCTCCTGAAGGATTACAGCTGAGTAGTCTTTTTCACAAATTTTGTACTGGGATAGTGATGCAGAAGAATGGGTTTCTAAGGCAGAAGATATTTCAGAATCAGAAGACAAAGTTATTATTGATCCACATGATCAATTCTCCTACTATGAGACGGATTCAGAGGATGAGTCTGCTATTATCCCCCGAACAGATGAAAGTCCAGGAATGAGGCAATCATCTTCCGCAAGAGTGACATCACCACACCAGAGTAGATGCAGACTATCATCAGCTAATTTGATAAAAACTCCTGGTCCTACCAGATTTGCCATCACATGAATTGAGGAGATTCAGTCAGCATTTCTCAGAATGCCCATATCATAATATGGGAAGCCTGAGGTGCAAAATCCAGCTATCCATGGAATATGCAAGTATATACTGGAAAGCTATCTGGAGAAAAAGCTTAGAAGAATCAGGGGATGTGTTTGATGCTGGAGATGAATGAAGGGCTGCAAGTCATAACATCACTTGTGACAACCTCTATGTCCTACCTCCTTGAAAAAGAACTTCAGAAAAGAAAGCTGACCATGTTGGGAACAGAAGGTTCTTATCATGAATATAATGCAAGCTGATATATCTCTGAACACAAGAAAGGACTTGAAGGCGCAAATGATCCTGGAGTATAACTCAACCAGAGGAGGAGTTGACAAAGTCTGGACAAAGTCACAGCAATATACAGCTGCCAGGGCAAGACTGCCCGCTACCCAACCGACATAAAGTGGAGACGGGTGAAAATATCCTAGCTCTGTCCCTCTTTAGAGGACAGTAAAACTAGTACATCTTGTGTGAAATGTATGAATTCCATCTGCAGAAAGCAGTTACATTCTTCCCATCATGTGGAGAACTTTAAAATTGTTGAATGTTTAAAATATTAGTAACTAGCGAATTTTAAAGGTTAAGTTTAAAAAACATAATTTGTGAAGAGGCAACATTTTAAACCTAAATAAAGTGTGTGAATTAAAACTGTATGGTTTGTCACTTGACTTAATGTTTAAGTAATCTAAAATAAATTGTCTAGTGGTTTAACCTGTTTTCTTGACTATTTTGCATGCATTTACACAGTGCGGGTCAAAATGACCCGCAACATAATGAATGTAATTTTTTTTCAACATAATATAAGGGTTAAAAAACTCTGAAAATGGAATACGAAAGGTGGATTCTTGATTCTCGACGTCGGAGTACACAGAGTGAAGCGAAAAGACTACAACTGTGTAAACAGGCCCCATTTCCGTTTCCGGTGGCAGCGGAATATTGACTATTCCAACAGAACTCAATGGGATTTACAAAATGCTAAATAAAACACTACAGGAACGTTTTTTCTTTACGAAACTTTTTCTGGAACGTCATTGAACAGCGCTGACGACCCGGTGAGTAGCATATTTTAAAAAAAGAACGTTTAAGGTTGTTTTAAGGACATTATCGGACATGCACTATGGAAGCCATTCTGAAGCAGCCAGGGGGGGATTCTGCATGAGCCAAAAAGCAGAGACAGGACCAATTGTCAAAATTTTGGTGTCGATCATTCAATTTCATCCTGGACACTACAGAAAATGGGCTAAAAGTGTTAAAAACCGGAATTCTCCTTTAATCAAAGGAGATTTGCAGTTTTTCCACTATGTCAGTTTCACTATGGTGAAAATGGGCACGAGCACATAGGATGGCCTTACGTAAACATATCACCAGAGTGACTGACAATTAGGAGGACCAATTATTTTGATGATCCACCCAGAAAATGAACATCTTCCACTATACCTTTAAGGTTTTGCACTAGGAGAAATAAGTCTATTACACAAAGCAGGTTTAACTAAATCAGATTAAATACCTTGGCTCTAAATTGATCTAGCCATAGATTGGAAACTCTGGCTGTGTTCGAATTTGGCCGCTGTGTCAAATCTTATAACTACTAGTGAGTCTCCACCTAAGAATGAAGACTGGCTTCCTCTAGTGGATGTGATAGCACTAATGGTACTACTTTGTAGAACTAATACTCCTTAATTTTTCTACAAATAATAGATATCCAAATGAGCTATGCAATACTTTGTTGAAAACTTCTGCATAATCTGAGAATGGCAACACCGTACTAATAAGAAGTGCCTCTGTATGCTTATTTATTTTTGGCCTGTGTGCTGGTCCTCAGCTCTAAGGCTATCATGGATGGAGCAAGCTACTGTTCTTCAAACAGTTTATTTTATGTATTTAAATTAAATATACTGGTTTCTAAAACTAAATACATAAAACTGATGATTATGTAATTTAAATACATTAGCATTATTATAGAAATTAATATGAATAATCCATCCATCCATCTATTATCTGACACACTTTACATGCTGACATGCTGGTGCCTATCTCCAGCTGTCTATGGGTGAGAGGCGGGGTCCATCTTGTGTGTCACAGTGAATAGGTGAATTTAGACGCATCTTTCCCATTGCATTCCAGATAATTACACTTAATACCTTCCTGTTAAGAGTGGTTTAAATAAAAAAAACAACACAGAAACTGTTCTGTCAATACCTAATAACTATTTTTTGTTGCTTTGTTTTTATCTTACATGATTCAGTGAAATTAACGCATTTGTGTTTGACCATGAGAACACAACCAATCCTATCAGAATCGTGGTCTCTGTAAAGAGATGAGGAAGGAAAGAGCTTATTTGAATAACTGCTAATGCTGTGGGCTCAAGAAACTAGTCACAGACATTTCTGCCTCCACAGTTTTTCTTTCAAAGCACAAGTGGGTACCTGACCATCATTTCGCCTCCAGAAAATATGAAGGCTGACTGACATGACATAAATCCTCCTCTTCATTTGTCTTAGAAAAAAAAAAACACTCCACTCGCCCACTCACTCACTCATTCACTCATTCACTCGCTCTCTCACTCACTCACTCACTCACTCACTCACTCACTCACTCACTCACTCACTCACTCTATTCTTTAATATTAAAATATCAAGGGGATAAATGGCGCATGACTGATGCCATAGAAACTATAAAAAGATCACATGACTCCATCACACTCTCCCACACTTTTCTCTTATTTAATTCTCAGCAGCTGATTTGTCCAGTCTCTCTCTCTCTGTTCAGTTTTACAACATATGCACAAATTTTACAGATAACTCAATGCAACATTTGGAAATAATTGAATGATTTGAAACGGACACAATCTTTACTTTTAGAAGCAATATCTTGAAGCGTTATGTCCTCATTTTCACAACAGACAGAAATAGACTCCGCAGCCAAACACAGTCAGATAAAGAAACAATTATCTGTTAGTCTAAATTGAAAACATTGGGGGGAGTGGTTCCTATCTTTAGCCCACACAAGATCAAATCTAACTGTGGATTTCTGCGTTGTTACATTTGTCATGTTCATGAATCAATTCAAACTTTAATGTTTTTAAGAGAAATATTACATTTTAAAAGAACATTTGTTTTTGCTCAAACAATGTAAATGTTTGTGAGTAATGTTTGAAAAAGTCAGTGTGCTTGTCTTAAGTAATTATCAGTTAAAAGAGTCTTTATGTAGGCATCAGAACTGTACCCTTCAATTTACAGGTGCAACTTGCCATGATAATTATAACTATTTTATTAATAGGATTCAATCATAAAACTTAGATTGATTTTATTCAAGTTTTTACATCAAATTTTGTTGTATTAGAAAGACTCATGGTAAACAAAGACTCTCATTTATGTTTTTCAGGAAATATAAATGAAAACAGAAAAAAAAAGAATAACATTCATAATCTTCCACAGCTTTCCAAATGCTTGAATAAAACTATTTGTAAACAGCCAGCCTTTTTAGCAATTTTCATTTGCTTCCTTCCTGATGGATATGGTCAATGACTGTCTGCTGGACAAATATAAATTAGCAGTCTTTACAAAGAATATAAAAGCCATAAGCAAACGTAATAGTTTTTATTAAAAACTATTTAAAAATAACATTTTTAGATAAACTAATATTTTGTTTTTTTAACCTTAATTTAAAGGTAACACATGAAGCAGACGAACTGGAACACCTGGACTCATTATAACATATTTTTATTTTATTTTCAACTGGTTTTAATTACAGTACTTTATGTTGGAATAGTGAGTGGTAATTATAGTCTTCCTCAAACTCCAGGGTGTTGGGATCTGGGGATGTACCACCTTCCTCCAGCAGAGTGTGCCGTGGGTCTCCTGGGCTGGAGCCCTCCAGCACACCTGGAGCTCGTCTGCTCATCAGGAGACCTTCTCTACATAAGCAGCTGCCAGACCTTCCTTCAACGCTGCAGTGTTGATCTTAGTTTGGTTAGCAAACCTGAGCCTCTGTTACCTGAAAGAATCTTAGTTATCTCTAGAGAGAAACCTGATTCTAATCTGCCTCTGTCTTTGCTCACAGGAAACCTGTCTCAAGTCTGAAGCTCTGGATGAGCTTAACCTGAAGATTCCAATCTGGATTTCTCCTGCTGCTCTCAGAGAAGAGCTGGAAACTCTGATCAAGGTCTGCCATTCAAAGTCAGAAGCTAGACGCTGCTGCTGCTTGTGCACTCTGCTGAACCAACCGTCTTTGGACCCAACGGTTCCCTCTCTCACAAGTTAAGCCTGGACCACTTCAAGGTAGACTCAGAATTATCTAAAGACTCAATTAATCATCTGACTGCCTGGCTAATCAAACTGACCGTCTCTGCAGACATCAGTGAACCCAACCCGGACCAGTACCTGAACCAGTTCATATCTTTGTGTGATAACCTCTTTCAATAAACTCTGTTAAACTTTTACTCAGCCTCCGTTTGTGTTCTGCATGTGCGTTTAGCCTTAAACCAATCATGACACAGGGTTACTTGTGGAGTACCACAGGGTTCAGTGCTAGGGCCAATCATATTCATATGCTACCAATATTTAACTTGAACTGATTTTTCTTTCCTCGTTCCTTTAGATGACATGTGTTATGAACTACTGCATAAATAAACCTATAAGAAAAAATACATGATAATGTAAATTACAAATCTAATTCTACTCAGCTTATATCTAGTGTTGCTTTCCACTTATTGAAAGACAGTTGTCCCTCTTCACTGTTGCAACATTATTTCCCAGCAGCTTGTATGCAATTTCTATGATTTCAAGAGGTATGCATTGGCTATTACAAGTTTTACATGTTATGGCTATATTGCATCATTAAGAATGAACTGGGACATATGAAATAGAGCATATTTATGGTGAATTGCAATGAAGAGGACTGATTTTAGCCTTATTTTATTAAAATTATTGTCCATGCAATTATACATACATTTGGCTGGAATATCTTTTAAGTGCCTAAAGCTAAAATGTATTTTAATATAGTCATATATATATATATATAAACAAAACTGAATAAAACTATGGTTTGGTGACAATGTTTTACATATCCGGTTAGGTTTTTTCCAGACTATCCCCCAGCGCTAAATATGCCCAAAGCCCAAAGGTGCAAAATCTATTTCACTAGATTTTGCACCTTCTTTTTTTTTCAAAGTGAATTTGTCTTTGTACTGCTTACTACTGTACATCTCATATATATATATATATATATATATATATGGGGGGGGGGGGGCGGGGGTGAGAGAGATCAAGTTCAGAAAGTGTTGCTATAGATAAAAACAAGAAAATAACTTTATGATAACGAACTTTGTATACACAAAGCAGATTTCCAATCAAACATACTGCTTCCTCAGTTTTGGGCTAATTTTTTCTCATGGATGGTAATTTTGCCTCCAGCAAACAAACACATGCATTGTAGATGTACGAACATACACACACAAGCAGATGTTTCGCAGAGTGTGCTGACTGATACATGCCCAGCGCCTAATTGTAGGTTTATGAAATCTGCAGGTTTCTGGTGCCAGGAAGCTTTCAAATAGATGCCAAGCGGTTGCCGTGACAGCAGGTCGTGGCCTTCTTGTAATTGTAGAGATGAAGCCATTTTCCTCTGCTCATCTGGTATGCAGATTGTGCCAGCAAAAAAACACTGGCAGCAGAGGGGGGAAAAAAAGACAAATTAAATAAAAACAGTAGACAAGGAAGAGTCAGACTATTGTTTCCACACCATAAGACTGACCTTTTTTTCCCTGGACACTGTTCTGCAAAATAACTGATCTTGACACCATCTAAATAATAAATCTATATTCTGGGAAATAATAAATAATCTGTCAGAGGATACAAAAAAATCTTTCTTTATTCTTAGAAGGATGGATTGGATCTGGATTTGTGCATCCCTGTGTTGTTAACTGGACAGTTTCCCATGTGAGTGCTGAAATAAGCTTTCAGGCAGACTGGAAGCAAGCCATCTTGATCAAAGCAGCATCTTTCCACATTACAGTGCCATGACCTTTTAAGCTGACTTGCTAGTTGAGCTCTCTGATTTCATGACATGAAAAGGCATCAGTGTCAGATTTTCATTTTATCAGCTGGTAAATGCCTATATCTGTCACATTTTGAGTTTGATATTTTTATGTTATTGCAAAACAATATAATCAACACTATGTTGGAATAAATATAGAATTCAATGCATTCTTGTTTTACAAGGAATGCACACTTCAGTAAGGAATTGAATTGCTTTCCTTTAATGATTTCTTTTAAGAAAAAGAGCAATAAATTGTCATTTTTTGTACCATCCAATCAATGATCCCAGAGCTGGGATCAATTTTGATAGCTGTTGAATCATTCCTAGTAAAGCACGTTTAGCTGGATAATGCTTCAATTCTAAAACATTCTAAATACTGCAAATATTTCAAAAGGAGAATATTTTTCCGGCTGCAATTCTGAACCATATTTTTAAACATATTATTGCAATGACTATAAAAAAATAACAAACCAAAGCAAGTGATCTGAAGAGAGGGTGTGAGAACATTTAGAATGAGGGTGAGTTGGATATGTGTAATAAAAACATGAAGAAGACTAGATTATGCTTCATGCACAAATGACATCTTAAAGGTATGGGTCTATTTATAGCAGTTGGTGTTTAAGCCATTGTGGGGTTTTGTTTTAACAATTTTATGCTGACATAGTTCCATAGAATCTTACACAGAGGAATTTCACTTTTTGTCATGTTAAGACTATAAACTTTATTGTATTTTATTTGGGTTTTATATAAATAACTAACAAAATTTCAGTATAAATACAGCTGTTGTGAGAAGGCCTCAGGGGCTCATTAGAGAACATCAGTGAAAAAACATGAAGCATCTTGAAAACCAAAAAAACAGCAGATAGGAAATGGAGTAGCTCTTTGTAAGTTTAAATTCCAGTTAGCTTGTAGAAGGATTTCCAAACATTCTCAGTTGTCCAAATAGAAGTCGATATAACCATAACCCCAACAAGTCCTCTGACATTGGAGCTGACTCGGACCTGGCTGTGTGTTTCCTGGATGGGGCCGCCTTTTACAGTTGCATTTTGTATCTCTGCTTCCGTCTCCTTGAGCCCCTTTTGGCCTCTGCAGGTGGCCGCTCACACTGAGCCTGTTTCTGCTGGAGAGTTCTTCCTGTTAAAAGGGAGTTTTTCCTCTCCACTGTCACTACAAGCATGCTTAGTCTGAGGGATTGCATTTGAGTCAATGAGTCGATGCAATCAACTGGTTTTCCTTAGGTAGACAACTTTGAATCAATCTGACTGTATGATCTGGTGAACTGTAAAGTGCCTTGAGATGACATGAGTTTTGAATTGGTGCTATAAAGATAAACTGAATTGAATTGAATTGAATTGAAGTCATGTTCATCTAGGTGAAGATGGGGAGATCAAAAAAAACCCAAAGAGCCTAATGATAACCAGAGAAAATGCGGAGGACCAGAGTTTAGGTGAAAGAATCTGTTGAAAGAACACTAAAAACCCACTTTTCATTGCTTCAAAAAGGTTTTGCATTAACAAAATAATACCTGCCTACCTCAATAAAAACAAGCCCAAATTATGCTGTCTTGAAAATCATATAAAAAGCATAAAACTAACAAAAATAATAAATATCTAGTCATAAGCACAAAGCTGCATTAAAATTAATGAAGTAATAACAGTGTAAGAACAACAGTTTTTACAGTTATTTAAATAATATCAGTGCAAGGACAAAACAATCTATGGCTATTGTTATACCGTATAACTGTCCTATAAATATTTTCCAAAAACCCAACGTCCCCAAAGATATGTTTTTGGCCCAGTTTGTCAAAGTTGGCTTTTCACTGGGCGGAGCTCTTTAGTGGAATCAATAGAGGTGAAATGGAGAAGAGGGCCTGGAGGAGCTGCTGCTGATTAGATTGATGTTGGAGGTTGTCTGGGTTAAAGTTGGCTTGCTGTGACTGACGCTGCCTCAGCCCCTCCCAACCAATTGAATTGGTTCCGTAGCCTCCACTAATTAGAACTTTATGGCCAAAACTTTTAAAGGCTGCAGTCAGCTTCACACTTAAGCCCAGCATACACTGAGCAATTTTTGGTCATTTTTGAGACAATTTTTCAGTTGTGCCACAAGTTTATGGATCGGGCCAACTCTTTGCCAAATCACATGTCTTGCGGTATACAAGGGCAACACGAGAGGCAATCGGCACCTCGTGACGACCTCCTAATCAGAAATTGTGAGTAACAAGAAATCAAACCTGTTTGGCATTTTGGTCGTGGCTCGTGATTGAATTGCATGTTGCACGTTGAATCAGTGACATGACCAGAATGAGATCTCTTTTCTCTGGGATTTTCACATTTGCATGCACAAACAACATATACAATGTCTTTTTCTATTTTAAGCTCCCACTATTAATTGCGTGATGTCAGGATTATTCAATACCATGACCTGTATTTGAGGACATGCAGAATGAGTGGTCAGATCACATCCCAGTTACGGTTTGTACAGTGTAAGGACATACATTGCAAGCTGTAAACATTGGAACTCTGTGATTCATTTGCACAAGTTGACTTGGGGCTGCGAGCAATGATTGACAATATCAGTCAATCGTCAAGTGTATCCCATCATCAAGTGTATCCCAGGCTTTAGGTAGAAGTTTGCTGTCCAGCAGGACAACAGCTCTAGAGCCAAACCAAAACTGAAAGGCAATAGAAGATATATCATGTTTGTCATAAAATGGCTAAATAAAAGTGTAGATCAAAATCCACGGTAAAATTTGTGGTCCAACATGAAGATTTCGCTACTCTTCAGAGACACTCTTCATCCAAAATAACAAAGCTTCAGCTGTTTGCAAGCAAGGATGAGCAATAACCACCATTTAATTGACTGAACTCTAAAACCAGGTTAGTGACTCACACATTCGTTATCGCCCTCCATCAGATTTTCCTGGTCACTAACCTGAGTTTTCCCTCTAAAGAGATTCCAGCCATTGACACCTTTGTTGCTGAGTTGCAGATCCAACGTACGTTAATAAATATCTTTGTCAATCAAACTGATCTGTCTGCTTTGAATTAGGTCCTCAGTTCTGAGCCTTGACAAAACCTTTGAAAAACAATAAAAAAAAAAAAAACTAAATACACTTAATAAAGCATCTAAAGATGATAAATAGAAAAATCCCTGCACATTCCTATATGGATATTTGAAAGCAGAAAAAAAACAATGACGCTCTTCACTCTATGCTTTACTTTGGATTAAAACCATTAATTAATAATGCTTGAATTGCCATTTTTGTGTGTTTTTACCTTAGCTCAGCACACATGTCACGCAATAAATCATGAGAAAAATATGGCAAAGGCAGATGTAAGCACATAAGTTACATCCATATTTTAGCCACGGCTGTAAGTGGTCATCTTGTCCATCATCGCCATTCAGGTCTTCATCTTTTTGCAAGATAGTAAGATCTAGTTGCAGATCACCAACATGTGATGCGTAAAAAGAGTTTCTATTGCAGTTTTGTAAAACAGTAATTTTGGTGCATCTTAAAAACCAGCCCATCAAAAAAACTCTTAAAAAAAAAGATTCTTATTTCAATTACAGAAGAATTCCATTTAGCAAATGTATTTTCGTAAGTACAATTTATGCAATTTTATGTTTAATGGAACTGCAGCTATTGACCTGACACTCTCCTCCTTAATGAGCATGTGGCGACTGCAGACATTGCATTGCATTTTCTAGTTTACACTACAGCAATCCCTCACACCAAGCATGTATGCAGCAACAGTTAAGAGGAAAAGCTCCCTTTTAACGGGAAGAAACCTGTCACAGAAGCTCATCAATCACTCGCCTGCCAATTAGAAGCTTTCAAGGACTGCAACACTCATTTGTAGAGACAAACGGGCATGCCTTGATTGTATGAACTTTGAACAACAGCTTCTGCTAAGGCATAATAAAATATTTTTGGAATCTGAAAGAGATTAGAGAATTTTTAACAAAACAAAGCAGACTTAATTAGATTTTACATTTTAATGTCAAAGTTGTACTTCAAGTTAAAGTTAAAAAAAAAAAACTATTTATGTCCAATGCACTGTACCTTGAATACAAAGAACAGCTCATGTACTGTCCAGTTTAATCTCTATCGTCATGTCTAACAAGCTGCCTTATTTTTGTCTACATTAGTCCATCCATACTTTTTCTGTCACGCTTATCTCAAGTGGGGAAGCGAGGGGTGCTAGTGGCTGTCTCCAGCTGTCTAAGGGCGAGAGGCGGGGTACACCCTGGACAGGTCGCCAGTCCACCGCAGGGCTTGTCTACATTAGTTTTTCAGTTTTAGTTTTCAAAGGCAAAGTTTACTTTTATTATATATTTTATTATTTTAACTCAACATAGTGAAGGACCTGTACTTCATCTACTTTTATTTTTCTGTCATTTCTTTGAAAGTGTCTTTATTTTTGTAAAGTAGATGACATGTTTTCTTATGTTGTAAATTATTTTACAGTGCTGTACAGCAATTCTAAATAATACACTCTACTTGGATGTTTTACAAATAAAAACCTTGTAGAGTTCAAACAACATCCACCTATCTGCACAGTGATTTAAAATAATATTTATTTTTGTTCTATGGACTGACACAATCTCCACTTTTCATCACAATGCACAGTACAGCAGAGGTGTCAGGGGTATTTAGTGTCTAGCCTAAGGACACATGGTTGAACTATTCAGACGCCTGGTCTTTGTGGAAAACAGGCAAAACGCTGCTGGTTTGTCCTTGGGGCCAATAGAGATGTGACTTTGCACATACAAATTCATTTAAATTTCATAGAACTCAAAGCACTCTTTTACCCTTTTAGCATTCTGATAAAAGAAAGCCTTATTACTTATATTTTCAAGTTGGCCATTTTCTTTCCCAAATTTACTTTTGCAGATGTGTCCAAAATTAATGCATCAACAAAATAGTTAATTTCATAATGTCATGAGATTGGGGCTGGTGACTAGATAACCCATTTTATTCTCCTACCTAGCTCCTCCCAATTTGTCATTACCACTCACCATATCTACCTGTTCCAGCTTCTATTTAAACTGCTTGCTCCCAGTCATCAGCACCAGATTAGTCCAGTTCTATTGGTGAGAGTTTTCTAGCGTAACCAGTTTGGTGTCCTGATTACCTGATCCTGATTAATTTCTGTCTTTATACCTTTGAGCCTGCCTGTTCTGATTCTGTTCTGATTTTCCTTACCTGTCTTCGGACTACTGTTTGATTCTATTGGTGGAATGTACCTGGATCTGTCTCCTGACCTTGCCTTCTAGATCATCCTGCCTTCTGTCGTCTGCTCGGATCTGATCTCCTGTCAGTTCTATTGCCTTCGAGGCTGTGGTGTCTGGAACTCTCTGTGCAGCAACTCCTGCATCTGGTCAGCCGACCGGCTGGCATCCACCTCGTTCTTTGGGCACGGACTGTACTCTAAACCAGGATAGTGACTCTCACGTTCGGGACATCCTCCATCAGGTTTTAGTTGTCACTAACCTGTGTCTACTCTCCACAGTTTCCTGCCTCAGATGCTCTAGCCACTGTTTCTGCAGACCTGTTTGTTTTAATAAACTGTTAACCACTATCTCTTTTGCCTGAAAACTGGGTCCCTGTGTTCTGAGTCCTAACTAAGTTTGAATACTAGGGAATAATTATTAAACACAATATTTAAAATTTTTAACATTATGTTTGAATATTTGTTTTTTTAGCTCAAAACTATTTCAGTAATATGCATTGTCAATAGAGCTTTACAGTTTACCTACAAGATTATTAGAGAAGCATTAGTCGAGAAGTTTTGAAAAAAAGAAGTGTATAAAGAAATTATATCATAATGAAAATATAATGTTATTAATCTACATGGGGAATAAAACAGTTGAGGGTTGACCATAACTTATAAAGAAAATATTAACTTCATATTTATTTATCATCATCAAACCTCAACTGCCAATGTTTGGAAGAATGGTTAATCATTAGGAATGAATGCAAATGAAAGTTATCATGTCGTAGTTTGGAAAAGTGATATGCCCTTTGTTGTCTTTTTTATGCTTTCTCTTTGGTACTGTGAAGTCTTCAGTGATTTCTCTTTATACACAAGGTTGCCTACTTTACCCACAACTCCAAAGTGATCTTTATAACATCCTAAAAAAAACAGTTTTCCCCTCCCAACGCCTATAGTGTTAATTAACATAGAAATTGATGAGCCACAATTTATGCTCTGAAGCTAAGTTTATGTAGCAAAGTCACTCAAGAGTGAGTAATTAGTAAGGTTCCTAAAGTTTGTCAGTTTTGCAGGCAGGTATTCATCCATTCAGAACTGAAAATGTAAATAAAATCTAACTTGTTCGTGGGAATGCCTGGAGGATTGAAGTATGTACAGTAAAATGATCACAGGCAGTAACAGGGTGCAAAGGCATGAACATAGACTAAGTCTCCTTGCCTTAAACTGTTTACATCCTCCTAGGACAAAACAAGAAAAATAAGTTGCATTTATTTTTGCACAGTTGTCCCAAGGAGACAACAAGGTGAAGGTAACAAGAACAAAAATACTCTACTTGCATATTTACAAACTCAGCTGTAAATTGCTACAGTATGCCAAGGCTTTCGAAACAACCAAGGTGTACTTTCAGTTAAACTTTTCCAACTTTCATGGTACCTTTTTTCAATAACGATGGCAAATAATGTTTGAGACATTTGAAGGACTATAATGGTTACAGATAGATTCAATACATTTAAACCCAATCTTTAGCCCCCTTAGGATTGTATAACCTTAGCCTTTGCTCTCTTCCTTTTCTTTTTATGCGTCTGTCACAGCGGCCACCCACAATGCTATTGACACAGGCACATAGCTGGAGATTTTCACACTATATGTCTTCATTAAATTAGGTTTTAATCCCAGGGAGTCTCACTTTCCCAGCTCTCCTGCTGAAATAGACTGCTGCATGGACCAATTTAATCCACTCTGACCTCGTCTGCATATATGCAGAGGAACATAAAGACTGAATTATGTTGCTGAGATCTAGGAATCATGCAGAGAGAATAAGAAGGGCTTTGGTAATACGAAATTCAACGTATTTGTAAGTAATGCTGCTGCTAAAAAAATAGATGTTATACAAAATC
Organism: Cyprinodon variegatus; assembly: GCF_000732505.1. Classification (NCBI taxonomy): domain Eukaryota; kingdom Metazoa; phylum Chordata; class Actinopteri; order Cyprinodontiformes; family Cyprinodontidae; genus Cyprinodon; species Cyprinodon variegatus. Next base: position 757,098 of record NW_015150734.1, read on the forward strand.
AATGTATTTATTTAAAAATTCTATACCTTCAAAAAATGTCAACTAAGCACAATTATTAACCTTTTAACTGACTGGAACACTTAAAGCTACAGTGTGTAATTTTCAGCGACATCT
>NW_015150734.1:757681-759906 GCF_000732505.1 Cyprinodon variegatus
GAAACGTCAGGGACGTTGCTGAATAAGTATACTGGAGAGTTATTGTTTTAGACAGGTCTGAGCATCCTGTACTCCAAAAACTGCAGTGATATTAGACAATTGTGTGTGTAGGATTAATTACCTGTCCAAGAGAAAACTGGCAACTTGAGCGTCACTTTGAAAACCTTTTTCCTCCATCAGTGACTTCCATCGTGTAAATGCCGTGCCAATGTTGATCCATGTTTTTTGTCGTTTCTTGTAGATCCCACTTTTGGGCAAACATCAATACTTATGAGGGAGAGAGGTTCTCATGGTAAGACAAAATGAAACAGTTTAAGCTTGTTCCTCATTTTCAACACATATGAGAGTGATGTACACAGTTTTTTTTAGGTCTGGCCCCTTCCCAAGCCTCTTTGAGGACACATAGTGGACCCCTGACAGTATGACTATCACATGCTTGTCAGGAGGCCAAGCAGTCTTGGAGATGGGACCCAAACCGGTTGAAAGAAGTAAATGCTCCAAAGAGATTTCAGTTAACAAGTCTTTAATTTTTTCTGGTGCAGGACATCAACCAAACCACACCAACCACATGAATAATGGCAGTTTCTTATATAGAGGTAGAACTAAATCGGTAGGATATTCAGCTGCACAATAACAAGAAGAAAAAGAAAATTTGTTTTAAATAAACAGCTAATTAACAAATACCTTTACCAGTAAATACAGAAAACAAATATTTTTACTCAACCCAAACAAATACTCAAACTCAATATTGAAAAAATCATACATGAGATCAACCTCCCCCCTTCAATTCTCCAAATGTGCAGTCCCTTACACACCTGCTTGGAGAGTGAAAGAGCAGAGGTGAGTATTTCAAAATGAGTTTTGATATTTTAACTCTTTAATCCATGCATTTCCCTTTTAGGAAGAGTTAAACAAAAACAAAATATTGTAAAGTAAAATCAATTTACCTTTTTACAAAAATGAAAACATGTGGCCAACCAAAGAACCAAACCCCAAACAAATCCACTTCACCCAAAACAGCAAAAATAAACCAATGTAGAAAACCAGATGCTGTGTTTAACTGCTACTTTAGCCAATATACAGGTAACAATGGCTCATTGTTACAATGACCATACAAGAGTGGAAAAGGAAGAAAGTAGAAACAGAAACCACTGATCCCAGTCTTTCCCTGAGTCTTTTACAAACTTCTTCAAAATGGACTTCAGAGTTTTCTTAAATCTTTCAACAAGTCCATCGGTTTGAGGATGCTAGATCTTGTTTTGATTCCACTATTTCCCAAAAGTTTATAAACTTCCTTCAATAGCTTAGAAGTGATGTTTGATCATTGATCTGTAAGGATTTGTTTGGGAATACCCACCCTTGAAAACATCTGTATCAGACAATTAGCTATTTGGCGGGCTTTAATTCTTAAAAATGGGAAGGATTCGGGGTACCTTGTTGCATAGTTGCACACCACTATCATGTATCTATATCCCAAGCTACTTATCTCCAATGGCCCAACAATGTCTATTTCGATACGAGTTGGTTTTGCAATTGGTTTGCATGCTCCTTTTTTCAGTAAGGTATCCTTTTACAATTTTACTTCAGGTTGGGCAGAAATTACTAATGTAGGGTGGTACCACCTAAAGGCCCTTACACCAAGGGCCCTATACCCAGTTCTTGGAGAGATAACCTTTAACGAAGTTTGAATAACATTTCTTAAAGTAAATGAGTCTTAGAAAAGGCTTAAACTTTAATATGACTGAATTTAAAAGTAGCAGAGTAATAATACAGTTTACAGTGCTTTGGCTCACGTTGGCCTTGGTGTCAAAAAGAATGATAATTAGCAAAGAAAAATCTTACCTCAGTGTGCTCAGTGTATAAAAGTGGGTGCTTATCTGCTGTGTGTCATCATCTGAAACACCCACAATTCAATTCATTGCAAAATACTTTATTGGTCCCAGTATCAAGGAAAACTCTACAGTTTTGATAATGGACTTGTTTCCATGACATCCTTTGGTCCACCTGAGGCTTACAAATGCGCCACAAATATGGCTATCATCAGTGGTCAATGCAGGAACATTTTGGGTTCTTAAGGTTTTTCTAGCTGGCCTGAACATCTGCCAGGTTCCCTTCTTGTAGTTAAGTCTTGTGTACAATTTAATCCTGTTTTAAAATAACAGAGGACATTTGATTACCGTATTTTCACGACCATAAGGCGCACCGTACTAAAAGGCGCACTCTCA
>NW_015150734.1:761865-763722 GCF_000732505.1 Cyprinodon variegatus
AAGCATCAGATCCAATGTAGGCAGAAATATCCCTAATTTCAAAGTGAATGAAAGCTTTCAAGTATGGTTGTTCCTAAATAGAAGAATGTCAGAGTAGTGGTCAGTGGTGTCAAGTAACAAAGTACAAATACTTTGTTACTGTACTTAAGTACACTTTTTAGTTATCTATACTTTACTCCTACTTATTTTTCTTCCTCATTACATTTCCACACAAGCATCTGTACTTTCTTACATTTTTAAAACAAACGTTACTCGTTACTCTTAATGATTATAAATATTTATTTCATGTCATGTGCGCCATCCAATGCAGATCATTGGCGCCATACACATCTAGTGAAAACTAGTGTAATTGGATGAGTCATATAACACAAACATTCATTGGTTAGCTAAAGGAAATCATCAGAAGCAAGCAGGTGATCTTCAAACTGCAAACGTGAATTGTCTATGCCATGCTACAATGTCTGATTCAGAAAAAGATGTTGAAATGTCTGAAAGGTCGGACACAGGCGAGAGCGTATCGGGAGACGGAGACCAACAAGACCTCCCTCATCCTTGGCCCTATCTCAAAGAATTTTTCGAAATAGTTGAATGCCATATAGTGGCATCTGGCTGTTTTTTTTGAAGGTTAATTTATACTTTTACACTTGAAGTCATTTTTGGAGGACATACTTTTTCACTTTTACTTTAGTAAAGAGGTCAAGTTGATACTTCAACTTTTACCAGAGTGTTTTTAAACTGCAGTATCTATACTTCTACTTAAGTAACAAATGTGTGTACTTTTAACACCACTGGTAGTGGTAAGTAAAAATCCCATTAGGTCCTCTATAAAAACAAGTTTGTGCACATACAAAAAGACCAAATATAACCAAGGTTTTAAAAGACACAAAGAAGGACAAAGAGAGAGCACTTTTGGCCTCGGGTTACAAAAGGAGTGTTAGACGTTTGTTAATCATTGTTGCAATGAATGACTTTACATTAATTTGTATAATGATTAATGATACACTCTGGCTGATTTGTTCTGCAGCAAAAATTGTGGTAATTAGTTCTTCCAGATTATGTGAATGACTTTCTTTAAAAGTTATAATAGTTTTTTGGTCTTTTAGATTTTTTAGCCAAAAATGATTGCTGGTCTTCATATACAATTTTTATGACATAAATGGTTTATGTATAACAGGGTCTTGCTGATGAAGGTGTTTGTGTCTACAGATCATATCTAATATTATTCAGTGAGCAAATACTGGGTTTGTTCCAAAACTGCCCTGACTGGTGAAGGTATAAGGTTTAGTAATCCCCTAAAAGGGTTTTGTGGTATCTGTTACCACGGTCAAAGTAGATTTAAATGCTTTAGTGGCAGTAAGAGTGGCTCTCTGACACGTGTCTACCCGGGTCAAAAAACTTGGCGAGCGACCCGCATTAAAATCACCTTGGCTTTGATCGGCATACATTGGGAACACCAGACCCAGGTTGACACGCTACAGACATCAACACACCGCACCATTCACTTCTGATCTAACAAGTCGGAACAACTCTATTTACATTCGATAAACATGGAGAAGCTCTGGTAACAGGGAGTCGGACAGATAAATCAGTGAAACAATAAAGCACTCTTACTACACCCTGGTTTCCTTACATGTTGCTGTCCATTGTCTACGTTCATGATTTTTGTCGCAGCTTTTCAGCGAGGGGTTAGGCCCTGCTTTTTGTCAGTGGGAAGGGAGCCAATTGCTGATTGTTAGCACCATGTTTGAAAAACACACTGTAACACCCTATTTTCAGTGGGAAAGAGAATTCAGGGTAACATAGGCGTCTGATATATATATATATATATATATATATATATATATATATATATATATA
>NW_015150734.1:763822-765202 GCF_000732505.1 Cyprinodon variegatus
TATATATATATATATATATATATATACACAGAACCTGCAAATCCTGCAGTTCATTTAATTGAAGAAATATGTTAGCTAAAATGTTGAAATATTCAAAGGAAACAGAATGAACGTTTTTATGACAATACAGGAAATAACCTTTTTTGGATAGATAGAAGCAAGAACAATCACAGAAATAGTGAAAGACGATGTATGGGCCTTTTCATCGGGGGCTTTATCAAAAAACAGTAAGCAACAAAATAGGTATTCTGTACATAATTTAGGGATTACTTTGTAGAAATTAAAGAAAAAGCTTTTCAACACCTCATGTGAGCCGGAAGTAATAAATTCCCTGAAGCTAGACAAAAACACTTTTTTCCACTTGGCAGACAGTGTTTATCAACCACATATAGTTTAACTAAGGAGCAGAGTCTGCCGTGCAAAGAGCTGCTATGTGCCTCCGGATGGAGCCCAAGTGTGCCAACTGCGCTGAAACAAAATAGCAGCCAGCAGCTCTTCCTTGAACTGCGTACTGCCTCTAAATCTTTTACTGATATGCAGTACCAGACCGTCCCAGCCTAGTGTCACCCCTGTCTGTTACTGACAACTTAGTGTAATATAATTTTAGTCCTATACATGTTTTATCTAGGTTCAATCAGATTTGTCTGATGAATTTCACAAATAATTTACTGAAATTTTGAAAATTTGGAGGCAGAGTCAAAAACAGAACCTTGTTTTTATGCTCTTCCAACATTATTTGAAGAACGTTTTCGTCGCAGGGTGGTTTATCATGCTGAACGTTCAACTGCAATTGGGGAAAACTCAGATACCAATCCATTCATCTATACAATTTAAACAAAATGTGGTTCATTAATTGATTCTTCCGATGATCTTCACTGTTTAGGATGACAGTTGCATCACAACAAGTATTAAATGCTTCAGCAATTTAGGAAAGAACTAATTGGTCAACCAGAAAGACCAAATGGGACAATTTAGATTTACTATGTGCATCAAAAATCCTTGACTTGCTGATGAAAGACACTGAGTGCTACAAACTGGCAATACTTCAAAAGAGCTTCAAATTTGGAGATGATCCAACCCAGTCATCTAACAAACAAAATCTAGTTTTGGCTAAAAATCTCTGAAAATCATACATTTGCTTGATCTGCTGCTTTTATTAATTTAACTTTTGTGACATCACATTAACTCATTTTCTTATAAGTTCTACACATTAAAGGGATAGTTCGGGATTTTTGACATGAATCTGTATGGCATCCCCATCACCAGTGTCATGCAATCACACTGACTTACCCCTGGCAGCATCCTGTGAGCAGAGTTCTCGTCCAGCTTTGGTCAAGCCGAAAGTAGTCCGGCAGGTTTGCTAGACCCAGCGAAATAAAA
>NW_015150734.1:765782-767354 GCF_000732505.1 Cyprinodon variegatus
GGATGCAAAAATATCACTCTTTTGAACACATAATGTTTTGGGAAGAGAAACGTTTCATTTCGCTGAAAGCAAACCTGCCGGACTACTTTCGGCTTGACCAAAGCTGGACGAGAACTCTGCTCACAGGATGCTGCCAGGGGTAAGTCAGTGTGATTGCATGACACTGGTGATGGGGATGCCATACAGATTCATGTCAAAAATCCCGAACTATCCCTTTAAGAAGGAACAAAACTATCAGTCATTCATGTGACCTTTTCCCCAGTCATAATAATATGCCTGATAAATTGATGCTGAGGTGATCATTTGGTTTCTCAGAAGTGAATTGATCTGAACTTAAAAGTTCCCTCTTATCAACCAGACGTGTAATATGAAGGGTGCTCATTTTTCACTAATACTTATCAAATCAGATTATTTGTGAAGTGACACTCAATCTTCATATGCTCAGACATCAAAGATGTCAGACACTCATGGACATAAAATCTAGATTCAGCTTTTAATATTTAAAAGCTTGTTATTGATTTTTGACAAATGTGTGAATTTTGTAACATGGTGAAATGGTTAAAGCTATTTTTTTGACCAAAGAGAATCAACTTAGGTAGTTTATTAGAGCAAATTGTATATTATTCTATATGTTTCTAGTAATTTAAAGGCAGAATATAAGTTCTGCCTCTAATTTCCTGCTTTTGTTTTTGTGTTTTAACACCACATATATGTTGACATCACTACCTACAGTGAAAGATTAAGATTTCACCATAGGCACTAAGGATTTTAGTAATACTAACCAATATTTCTATTCAGTGTGTTGATACTCAACTCTGCATTTTTTAAAGATTATAGTTTTTATCACATCTTTGGTTGAGATTGTATGTGGTTTACTTATAAAAAAATTGCAGATAGTTGTGCTACTGGAAACTTTGCACATTTGAAGACTGCAATATTTGCATTATTAATTTAAATAACTTGTCAAACTAGTCAGATTTGGGAAGATAGAGTCTGTCCTTTTTTTGCTCTGTTAAAATACACTGCTAAAGAGGCATTTCAATCGTTATTTTAATTTTTAGGAATAATTAAACAAAATAACTTGACACCTGGGACAAAGGTGTTTATGTAGAATATTCTGCTTAGATTCATTTCCTGCAAATAAGCAAAGGAAAAACGCTCTACTACTGCAGTCAGTTCAAGTAGGAACTGCTCTAACAAATTAGGAAAATAGACTCTATTTGAGATCTACACAAACCTAATTATCCTAATTAATTTGCTCTTTATAAGGGCCGTTCTTTCATATCAGAAGCCTCAGAAATATTGTTGTTTTTCATGCGTTGTTAAACCACAATTCTTTACAGACCTAATATTTGACAGATCTTACAAACTTCCTTATATGTAGGAAAATTAGCTAAAATATTTGGTACCTCGTTCCTTTTGCTTCAGTATTTTTTTGCAAACGAGAATGTTCAGAATTAAACGAAAGTTATCTGTGCATCCATCCATCCATCCATCCATCCATCCATCCATCCATCCATCCATCCATCCATCCATCCATCCATCCATCCATCATCCATCCATCCATCCATC
>NW_015150734.1:767551-769390 GCF_000732505.1 Cyprinodon variegatus
CATCCATCCATTCATCAATCATCCATCCATCCATCCATCCATCCATTCATCAATCATCCATCCATCCATCCATCCATCCATTTCAATCTATCAAAGGCAGGCTCATTGTATGTGTTTCCAGGCCTAAATGTATATAGTTTATTCAGTAAATTAAGTATTGACAAAATGTATACAGATAAAAAAGTCTAAGGCTTTCATGTCTTGCAAAGGTTCTAAATTGTCTCTTTGCTCATATTATTCAATTTTCCAGTATATATAATTCTTATGGCTTCATTCTCCCCTGGCCCCCTTTAAAATATAATAACAGTATGGCATCAGATCATCAAATCATCTTGTCTATCCTCAGGCTATTTTACACAGGCTATCAGTTTTCAGGTTATTAAGCTACTCTTAGAAAAAAGAGGAAAACCCACTGCTGAGATACCTCAGATCTGCATAAAACCAGTTCTTGTTTTTGTTCATGCATGCAAATAAACAAAAAAAATAATACTTGAAATACAAAAATTAGTATAGCCAACTCAAACATGGGACTAGGGAATAGAAACATTAAAATATCACACAATAACAAAAAACACTGGTAGCAAAGATATAAACTGAAGATGAGAGGAAACATAAACATGAAAACATTTAGTATGTTTGATTTTCCTGCAATTTTGTGAGATATGCTTGCAAAACAATCATGTTCTGAGGCTTCAGTTTTGTTTTGCTCTTTAAATTAAGGTTACCTCCCAAAAGGAAATCAGTGAAATAAAAGCTAGTTTTTGAATGCAATGTCTGTCATCTTTTTCTTGTCAAATTTAAGGAGGAAAAAAATCGATTTTGATTTGGTTGGAAAAATCTAAATTTATATATATATAAACTTTTCCTCACCCACAGAGAGGGCACCGGTAGTTGGATGGGACTGTACCCTTTGAGGGATCCTTCAGGATCAGGATTGTGCCCTTCAGTTGGCCATTCATGTTGGTTCCCATCTATCAGCAGCAGGTTCATTTGTAGAGTGCCATGAGTTTCTTAAGCCAGTAGGCATGTATTATATCAGGGCTGGAAAAAACCTGGAAGGTCAAGGCATCAGTGGTACCATTGGTCATTGGGGCACTCGGGGCAGTGACCCCCAAACTTGAAGAGTGGTTACAGCTGATCTCTGGAAATACATTAGACATCTCAGTCCAGAAAAGTGCAGTTCTAGGAACAGTAAAGATACTGCGCAGAACCCTTAAGTTCCCAGTTTTTATTTATATATATATAAATATATATATATGTGTATATATATATATATATATATATATATATATATATATAGTATATAACTGCAAGTAAAGAAAATCTGTGATATAGCTCTGCAAAACAAAAGGGCTCCAGACCACAATGTGGAGAGGGTTGTCAACACATATTGTGGCAGACCATTGGGATTTCTACTAATTATTGCTTATGGACCAAATCTGTTGTAGAAAAAGAAGAAAATATAAGTTTTAATTTGAATCCTTTTAAAACACTTAATTTCTCAGAGCCTTCTCTTTCTTCATATACTAATAGTCAGTCCCCATATGTCTCCATATCAGGGTTTGCAAGGCTTTTCCACTTTGCTACTCTGTTTTCTGCTATCACAGCTTTTCTCCTTTGCTGCAGTTTGTCCTTAAATGTGTCTCTTGTGCTAATGTGTTAGTCTCAAATTTGTGTTTCCTACTCACAGCTTTGAGTTTACTAGTTTCTTTTTTGTTCTTGCAACTGTTATTTTTGTGTTTGCTGGACTTGTTTAATTTTTTATGAAAAATGTGTTTGCACACCTGTTGTACTCTTCAACCACTTCTTCAGATTTCTGAGAGAACCTAACATAACAAA
>NW_015150734.1:771127-776589 GCF_000732505.1 Cyprinodon variegatus
GTAATTATAAATAACGAATTCTAAGGCAACGCAAATATTAAGGTTAAGAGGCTGAGCTCGTAGATGATGATAAAATAACATAGTTATGTATAATATATTAAATTTCTGACTGTATATCCCTGTAATTATTACACACTGTAGCTTTAAATCATTGCTATTATTTCAATGCTGTTGCTGTGGCACTTATTAAAAGTTTTCTGAGTCCAGTCAAGCCTATTGCTGGACAAAACATAACTGCAGAAATCTAAACAAGAGCTCCTACATTAGTTTAAAGTTTTAAGCATAGTTCCACAAGGATCATTGCCCAAAGCGACAATAGGCATTGTTAAGATCCTCCTCTAACCAGTGGAAGTGGGTTAAAAACAAGGCCTTTTGCTCTGATACACCTAGCTGGCTGAGGAGCCTGTAAGGCCTCTGACCTTGGAAACTCCTTTCTGAATGAAGGTTTATAAAATGGTGATGCCCACCTCCACTCTGCAGCCCACACAGCTAGGCCTCTGCACCATTTTATATAACCAGACAAGGAAAGGGAGAGAGGCAGAAACACAGAGGTGGTAGAAGGAGAAAAATATTATATTCAATCTAGAAATAAAGAAGTATATTCAAACTCAGTATTTGACTATAATTATATCATGTCATATATTGTTAAAAAAACATGCTAATTAAGGTAATATTGAAAGGAGGAGATTGACAGTTTTACAAAGTTATAATATATATATCATAAAGCAAATGTCATATTTGCACATAAAGCAACCATGTATTCGACAAACATGGTTCAGAACAGAAAAAACTAGCACATTCAAAATGATTATTTTCAACTGTTCTCTTTTACACAATTCAAAAAAATAAAACAAAAAAAGACAACAGTAATATAAAGCATATATTGTCTTTAGTCCATATTTTACCCAGTGGTACTGTACCTAACAGCCAATTAATGTCGAGTCAAGAACTTGATGCAATCAGTTTTTTCCTAGAGAGAAACTTTTCACCAATCTGACTGTATCCCTGTAAAGAGCCTTGAAATGGCAAGTAAATAAACTGATTTGAAGTACTGATGTACTACTGCACAAGAGAGAAATCTGTATGAGATTCTATGAGATTCAAAACCTATGATGTTAAATATTTTTATTATGTTAACCATAAAATAATTATGTAAAAGTTGTATACTGAAGTATTTTTTTTTTACAGTCTTTAAATGAAAGTAGGGTGTTTGGGCCTTGTCCTAAAGAGATGACCCAAAGTATTTCAAACTTTAAGGCAACTTTATGTCAGAAAACAGTAGCGGTGCTCCTGCACAAAGCCATTTTAAATTACAGAGCCTGAGTGGTGACAGGGGTGTTGGGATATGGGCTAAATGCCAGGCCTATCTCTGCCTGAAAAGATAACCACTCATGGTCTTTCCACTTACTCCTCAAACCCTCCTAATGATCCCACAGTGGATGAAGTGAGATAGCATGAGAGCAGCAGTGGTGTATGTTGCCTATTAAAGGAGAGCCATACAGCTCAGTTCTTTACTCTGTTGAGGACCTAAACTAAAACTTTCTTCTGTTATCCTAACATTGTGGAAAATAAGTTTTTAAATCCTTTCTATATGGAGAAATAATATCCAAAAGTATTTCAATGAAATATTCTAAGAAAACAATGTCAATATTTGATCTAAAAATGTATTTATTTCATATGCTATATAGCACATATGCTATATTAATAGAGTTGGTTAAGTCATAATTAGTTAAGATCAATAGTAATGCTTTAACAGAGGATATGAGGTGTCCTATATAAAAGTTTGTAACTCCTTTATGAAAGGTCTAAAAAGCCCCCACAACACTTGGTTTCTTAAACACAAATAATGTTCAAAATTACAGGCATTTTTTAGGGGTAATTATAATTTTGCTTACATAAACCAGAGCAGAAAAGTCTAAAGTCTTGCTTGTGTTTACATCGCATAGAACAGCGGTCCCCAACCTTTTTTGCACCACGGACCGCTATATGTCAGACAATTTTTTCAGGGACCGGCCGGGGGGGTGGGGGTCCAGTCTGCTCCTTAGCTTTGTTTTGGTCGCTGTAACTGCAGAAAATCCCGCTTCACAAAGATAGGATGTTATAAGTAGGATGCGTCTTGAGCTGAATTAACCTGTGTCAAGAGGCACAGATGCACCGAATGATGTAATTGGGAGAGAACAGCGCAATTTTATTATATTTTTCAAAATAAAAAATCACTCAGACTCTGATCGTCGATAAATTATATATATATATATATATATACTTTTTTCTGTGCGGCCCAGTACCAAATGACCGATGGACCGGTACCGGTCCGCGGCCCGGTGGTTGGGGACCGCTGGCATAGAACATTTAACATACTGTTGACTAGTTTGATGAGTTATTTTAGCTACCATTTTATAGAAAATTTGAAAATTCATACATTTTACATGTATAGTGTCAGCAGAAGATTCTTCTTAAGTATGTTAAGAACTTTAAGGAAGTATTTAACTTTTAGACAGGTTTTACTGGGAATTTATTCAATTGTCAAATAGGGAATTTACCTTTTATCTCTTGTATACAAACATTTTTTGGTAGTTGCTGGTTTGACAATTCATGAAATGTGTTTCCCATAAAACATAAATGCTTTCAAGTCAACATCTTTTTATAACCTTGAATAAAAGTGAAGTGTGAACTCTCGGTTTTTCACTCATTCAGTGTATTTCGAGATTTGTAAAGTGGAGTTTGAAGTGCAGGAATCATAGTTTCCAGTACATGGAACAGAAATATTGTCTCCACGGAGCCCCAAAAATAGGTCATGCTCCGCTCTCTGATCTACTTCATAGTGTTACATAAAATACACTCTGCTTTGCATCAAATCCTCACTTCATTCCCTCACTCTCACAGAAAGATACAGAATAATACAAAACATTTACAGTTATGAACATACCTCTAAAATGTGAAAACTATAAGGTCTCTTTAATCCAGTTTACAGATGCTTGTAATGCACTAGTAAGTGTACTGCTTAGTCAAACAAACGTATCTTTAATTTGTCTAAAAAAAATAAAACATTAAACCCTATCTATCAGTATCATGAGATGAAGGATAATTGTCATTTTTAACTGGCCACAACAAAGACAATTTTGCCATCAGAGTAGCAAATGTTTGCTATTAATAATTCTGTCCCTCCCGTTTTGCTCTTTGATTTATAATGAACAAAGATTTGTTTTGCAGCCTCTTGCTTCTGGCATGATCTCAGTACTGATCCCTGGTCTGATTACTCATTTCACACACCTGCTTAGCTCCACCCAGTTCTCTTTCCGCTCATCTGATCCACTTGCATTAGTCCTTTTTAACCAGCCTTCAGACCAGCCATCAGTGCCAGATTATTTGAGCCGTCAGTGAGAATTACTCTAGCGTGCTTGTGTTCTGACTACCTTATTCTGTTCTGTGTGAGAGGTCATTTAGGATGTTATGGGCTTGGGATGCTGGGATGCTAATTTATTAATTTATTTTTAATTTATTGACAGTTTTAAATAACTGTTACATCTGTTCATGTCTAGACCTTTTCACTCTTCTGTGTGGGTCAGCCAAAATGGACATTTTTATGCTGATATTTGGTGGCCATTGCAGCTTCAGCATCACCTTATATGGTAATACTGTAGACCGTTAGAAAGCCTAGATGCTCACTGGGGGCTTTTAGATGAGGCACTTCCTGGCTGACTTTTAGATAAAATAGGAAAGTGGGCAGAAGCTCTCTGCCTTTTCAGCGGGTTCTCCCCTGAATGGCCAAAATGTAAGGGCCTAATTTCAGGTGTGATCTTTGTCTGCAATTTCTGCTTGTATCAATGATTTTGTTAAACATGACTGGAATAGATTTGGTTAGAGGTTAAACATGTTTGTGGGTATTTATAGGGTGAAGCAACAATACAACTTTACAAAAATGTTTAAAATAATTAAAAAGGGGCTGCATGATGGCGGCTTTTGCCCAGGGTCTTTTCATCATGGAGTCTGCATCTTCTCCTTGTGCATGCGTGGATTCTCTCCAGATACTCCGGCTTTCTCCCACAGTCTAATTGGTTTCTCTAAATTTTCCATAGGTGTGTGTAAGTGTCTTTGTGTTGCCCTGTTATGGACTGGTGACCTTTCTGGGGTGTAACCCACCTCTGGCATATATCCTGCTGGAGTTGGAACTGGCCCAACCACAACCCAATGGATGGATGGATGAATTAAAAAGCAAAACAGAACAAAAACCTTATCAACTTCCATATCAATGCGTTCTTTTTTTTTTTGTTTTTTTTTTGCACCGTGTTTTTTTTTACTCCCACACTGTCTACATTTGATCACTGCTGCACTTTAAGAAATGGAAATGTCATGAGAGCTGTACAAAATTACATTTCGTTTTGTTCACAAAATAACAATAAAAGTTGTCAAAGTCTAAGAATATAATGACTTCACATAATAACTCAAATCAAGAGGAATGCAACACAAACTGCACTCCCTAGTCAGTGCTACTGTATAGTGCAAGTCATTTTTAGGACATAATTTACATCTAAATAATAAAAAAAAAAATCTCTACTCATTTTTGTTTTCATATAATACCCGAAATAAAAAAAATTATAAAAAAATTAAGAGATTCTGTAAGAAGTATTTTTGTTTGTTAAATTACACTAATCCCACTTCTCGATGATGTAACCCTAACAAGAAAGATTCAGCATTGGTTCTGCTGAAACCTTAAGACCCTTCACAGGCCCAACCTGAATAAACCTCCCCCCTCACTTTTTCACTCACTTTAAGCTGTACGTTTGATTAACAGTGTTCGCTTTGTTCCACCCCCCTGGGGCTAATGCTATCACACAGTACCTCTGTGTGTATGTGTGGTGTGTGTGTGTGTGTGTGTGTTTGTAGTTACTGTATATAAAAGAGAGTGAGTGGGGTGAGGCCAGCGTAGAGTAGAGAGCCTTTGAAGAGCGAGAGAGGAAAGGAAGGGTGCCAGAAGCAGATAAACATGAGAATACCAAGGGACAAAATAAACCAGTAGAGTTGAAGTTTTTTTATGTATTTTTATTATTTTTTTTACCCCAAATAGGGAGGGGGATAAAAGTGTTTCATAAAGACAGAGGACCTGATCTACTTAAATTCCCAGAAAGGGCGCCAGCTTGCCAACAAAAACCAAAAGTTGCTTAAAAAGTAGTGGGATTGTTGCAGGTTATCAATTAAGATGAAGTGCAAAATTAATCAACGTGTAAAAGTTTATACCACACTATTGCAATAGGGATTGTGTGCTAGTAGAAATGTAGGAGAACAGGGAGGCCATAAAAGAAAGATGATGTTGAAAGCCATGAAGTTTGTGCTAGGCAAGGCAAGGCAAGGCAAATTTATTTGTATAGCACAATTCAGTACAAAGACAAGTGCTTTACATGATTAAAATACAGGAAGACAAAACAGAATCAAAGCAAGTAATAAAAAATAAAAAATGAATAAAA
>NW_015150734.1:776749-779084 GCF_000732505.1 Cyprinodon variegatus
TTCCTATGCGAGGTCTTTTGGTTCACAGGTGGAACAAAACCTGAACTGCCTTTCTGCTCCCCAAAAAGAAAAGTAATCTTTTATTTTGTAAAAAATGAATAAAAAAAAAAATATATAATAATAATAATAAGGCTAATAAGGCTATGGTCGAACTGCAGGCACTGCAGGCAAATGTGACCCTAATCTCATCTTTGTACCGACATGTGATTCATACTAACATTTTCACAGCTGTCTGAGGAGTCCAATTCCACTCCTTTTACCCTCCAAAAAATCACTTTGAACCATATATGTGTACTTGTACTATGTGATTGCCAGGGCTCCCACTATACCGCCACTCTGCAGCAGCAGCTCTGATTGCTTTGGAAACAATCAGTTGTTAAAATATGTGCTTTTTTTCTCACCTTTCTTTAAGGATGTGGCCATGATCAATGTTCCCTCTAAGCTGCGCGGTTACACAATTGTGCACCCACTACCCATTGTCAGCATACAAGAAAATTAACTGTATGTAGCACATAAAATACAATTCAACACAAACTGTAAGTCCGTTAGACCAATAATGTTTGTTTCTGTATCATTTTGAATGTTAAAAATACATGTAAGAGTTCTATTTGGATTAGTATATTTAATAAAAATGGAGTAGCCTTTAAAAAAAGTTCAGCGAATATGCTTATTCAGCACATTAAAAAGAGCTACATGTACATAAATAAAAAAATCCAGCAGGAAGAAGAATCTGTGGCTGTCCAATATTTATCAGTTTATCAGAACAGGGAAACTTGCCGGTTTGTTACAGTGCTGCTATCCAACATGTACACAGTTTAAAACGCACCTGATCACAGAGTAAAGTTTTGCTATTTGAATTCTACTTGTTTGCTCAATGTGATGAATGATGAAGCAAAATCGTTAACAGGGGCCTATCAGTACATTTTTAGGTTTGGTGGCTGTAGCACTTAGATGTGAGGAGCTAAAGGAGATCTCACAGCTTATGGATAATTGTGCTTTATTTCAAGCATCCAGTGCTAATTGAGAAAGATTTCATGTAATGAATATATTAAAACAGAATCCAGAAAATATCTTAAAGTGGCACATCTGGACTACCATTTGAGAAATAAGATAGACGTGAAAAATACAGTAGATGAAACATAAGTCAGATTTGTTCATACTCTTGTGATATCTATTATATGATCTTTTTTATCAATTAATATAGAAAATATTTAAAGTATGAAATATCTCAACTTTAACTTATATTAATAGAAACACTAAATTGTAAGGTATGTAATTAAATATTTTATAGACAAAGAGTTACAGGAATTTATAATGGATCGCAAGCTTCAGGACACATTTCAATGTACAAAATGTAAATATTTTAATGAGAACAAAAAGTTCTGTTTTAAAGGTGTAACGTCTTATTTCTACCAGAGCAGGACCTGACCAAAACAGGAATCTTGTATGTAGCATACCACACAACTCATGAACTAATTCTTCTTAATTTTAAGTGAGCAAAATCACTTAAATTAAAAGTCAACTAATGAACATTGCTGCTGTGATCTCTTATTCTTTTAATAAGACATGTAATTTGCAATGATCCCAGGTTCATAATAAGTGTTTTTTGCTTAAGCGTGCACATCTTATGTTGCTCACAGTAGTCCTTGGTGAAAGCAGGGGGTTGCATGTATAATCAGAAACAGAAGATTAGAGGGAACATTGGTCATCATGCTGTTGGCTTCTGTCACTTAAGAGTTTATTAACACAGAGACACCAGCATCCACCATTATGTTTTTTTGTTTTTTTCATTTAAGTTTAATTTAACACTTCTAGTGACAGTAACATTCATAACTACGAGTGTTGAGCTCGTGGTAAGGGCCTCAGAACTTCTAGAATAATGTGTTTTAAAATATTTCGGTCTCTTTCTGCCTCATCTCATAAGCTAATTACACCAGAGCTTGTTGCTGTTAACAGCCGATAATCAGGAAGTACCATGGGCATCAATCAACACATAAAGAACTGTGTAAATAAACATATTGTCTTGTACAAGACCACTTTAATATAATTGCATTATAAATACATGCATTACTAAAATGAAATAAGTAGTTTCGAATTATAAATAAGATCCTAGCACTTTAATTGCATTTCTATCATTCTGTTTTTAGGAGTTGAAAGGCTCTATTGATGGTACAGAATAAGACAGCTGACATCTTAAGCTATCTGTAAATGGGTGATGTAATACCTTGTAAGGCTGTGTTGTTCATGGTGATGTTATTCCTTTTCTATCTGAATTGTAAAAACTGATTACAGACTGTCAACCATGCCAAACTAATGAGTCATGAAACATTTGGTA
>NW_015150734.1:779181-780920 GCF_000732505.1 Cyprinodon variegatus
TGCAAGGAAACCCTGGTGGTTTTATGGTTTATCATGACAGTGAAATGTTTCCTAAACTCTGAGGGGGACTAGTATGATTTGGTTGCCACCTGCCTCCCACCTGATGTGAGAGACAAACATTTCTTTTAGCGTAACTACTGAAAGATATTTTGCGCTCTTTTATTCACCGTTGGTATTATTTGTAGAGACACTTTAATAAAGTTATTTTCTTTGTTTACGAAGCTAGCCTGTACTTTCTTTACCTCATTGAATATTATGTTAATCTTTTTTTTTTTTTTTTACTTGTTTCCCTGCTTCAGCACACCTGATTTCAGTTGATGACTGATTAAACTCTTGAATAGCAGTCATCTGAATCAGGTCTGTTAAAGTGGGGAAAATCTAAAATATGCCAGGCGGTGTGCCTTCGAGGATGAGGGTTGGAAAAAACAGTGATGTAAATGATATGAAAGGTAGGTTGGGTTAGCAGTAAGGAGTACATTGTGTTAAAATAATAAAATGTTATGAGTTGTGCAACAAATAGAAATGGCGTAATGTTAATTTAAGGAAGATGGTTGTTCAAAAAAAAGAATATTCAATTGAGGAACGGATCCATAATCGGTATTATGAACAAACAACTGTAAGTTGGAACATTTAGTCAGTTAAGAGATCAAATATAATGTATAGATTTTGTTATTTGGATAATATAGATAAAATAGTATAGAAAATGCTAGAAAAAGAATCTAGTTAAGTTTAAAATCTTTAACTAATGAGTGAAAAAGCCTGAAAAAAAGAAAAAAGAAAAGCTTTAAGTAAAGTCTGGAACAAGAACTCAAAGAATTGTATGACATCTCACTTAGAGTGAGCATAATAACAATGATGAGGTATGAATAGGGGAGGAAATAATACATTGTCATTACATACTCACTGTTTTGAGCTACTGAATTAAATCAGAGCAACCTATAATTTTGCACACAGTTTTTTTTTTGTTATTGTAATAAAAAAAAATCTTCAAGAGAAATGCTAAAATTGAAGCACATGAATCAATTTATGATATAAGCTACAAAAAAGAAATGGTTGAAAGATCAGGAATCCACATTTTTAAATCCCTCATTTCAAAGCATAGAAATCCCTCTGTGTAACATTTTAGAGAAGCCAGTTTGGCAAATACTGCAGCTTCAAGGCTTCTTAGGTAAGCTTGAAAAGGCTTTGAACACCTGCTTATACAAAGTTAATCCCATTCTTTCTAACACATGTTGGACGGCTCTGACAAAATGAACACAGACTTTCTTCATAGATGTTCATAATCATACAGCTTTATCTTTAGCTGAGCCTGGAATAAGGAATTGTAATTAAGCTGTATGTGCAGCTAAACATGCTATAACATGTTCTCCAGATCTAGAATGTTACAAGTTCAGCATATATTCCTACAGTTATCCATAAATGGGTTCTTATAGAGCACAAGCTTCATTATATATTTAAAAACAATGCTGTGTTTGAGCAGGTGATGAATAAAATTAAAGAATTTCTAAAGCATTCAGCTGCATCCCTTTCAAAAAGATTCAAATGATTTAAATAGTGCTTTACTTGAGTCTGTTTAAGAGGTAAATATTCTAACTGAAAAACTGGAAAAAAGAGGTTGAACAAATTTTTTAAACACTTATACTTAAGAATACAACTTATTATCCATGTATTGTGTATAACGTTAAACATGTATAGATAAATCTTTAGTACATTCATTTTTTTATTATTGATGATGAATA
>NW_015150734.1:781579-786653 GCF_000732505.1 Cyprinodon variegatus
CAAAGTTTCAGCACTAGACCTTCATCAGGCAAAACATGTTATGCAAGTTGGAGAGTGTGAAAGAGTCTTCTTTAATATTTTTAATAGTGCATTTGAATGTTAACTCTGACATATTACATGGATGGTTAGGTTTGGATTTTGTTTTTCCAAATAGAAATACAGAGCTTATACGCTTTAAGCTTAATATATGAAAATATTATGTAACTCTATAGCAGGGTTACCTTGACTCTGAAGTGAAATGCTGGCAATAAGTGATTAATATTCTCCCACTACAAAGCATCAACTTTAGGATGCTTTGTAGTGGCAATGTTGGGGAGGTTCTTCCTTCCCAGCAGGACCATGATGTGTAGATTTTTCCACCGTATCTCTGATTCTGTCTTAGTTACGGCAGGGGAATCACAGGAAGACTAAACACCTGCCTAGAAAACTACCGTTAAAAGTGAAAAGCTTTCCTTTCAGTTACACATCGCTTTGTTTGGTTATTCTTGATTCTTGTTCACTTCTTGTAACAACCTGCTTCTCATTGCCGGCTAATGAATTCACTTACACAGCTACTAATCAAAACTAGTTTGTTTCACAGTATGACACTAAACCTTTTATTTGTTCCTCTGTCCAACAACAAGGGCTTTCAGTTCCAATTCATCTAAAACTCTTTTTAAAATACACCAGCAATATTACTTTGCTGTACTGGGGTTTGTGATTTATTTTGGAATCAAGACTTTTACAATGCTAAACCTTCAGGGTGGCAAAATGAACAACAGCTTTGTATGAAAGGAATTGGAGAAAAAAAAATCCAGATCTATGAGGCATACTGGAAAAAGAGCCCATTGAAAAAAGGAAAATTATTTGTAAAGTGAAATAATGTTCCAGCCCCTTATTTAATCCTAATCCTAATGGAGAGAGCTCCAAACAGAGAGTATTGCTTCTTTTATGTTTGTACGTGGCCTTTATGTAACTTAATGCACAACCTACATTTGGAGTGGCTGAATCATGCAACTCATTTACATGTTCTCACTGACCTTCCTTGCTCTCAGCAATCCCACGTATTCCTAAATCCAAAGTACTGAGTCAACACATGGGAAAGGTGGTGCTAAAGTCTCTCTGAAGGATGATGCACAATCATAGGCACAGATCAATGTGCTACGAAAGACACCAAAAATAATCATTTTATAAAGCGGCTACATACATTTCCTCAGAATCCCAGCATAAATGCTTTAGAGGATGTGCATGTATCCCTGGGAATGCCTGTGCATAATTCCTTCAGACACATTGGTCCTGTGTTGTATGTGTGTTATCACAGCTGGGCCAGCCTGGTGGAGCCTTGTTATAGGCTGACATTGTGTAGGGATAGAAGAAGTAATCCCTGATTGTGTCAGCCCGGATAAGTTCAAAAAAGTGTTTTTTCTCCTCATCCTCAAACATGGGGTGATATGATACTGCTAAGCCATCTCATGTAGAGGTATTTCCATTTCTTTTGCCCCTTTCGCTTTTCAAGTCCAACCTTTCCCTCTCCCTCTTTTCTTGGCTTCTCCAGCTCACGCCTATATGCTTTATGTCATATAGACTTGGCTCTTTGGTGCTCTCTTTGAGGTTTTCCTCCTCTACATTACCCTGTACCTTTCGTTTCTCTGCTCTCATACTTCACATTTGTGCTTTATTTCTCCAGAAGTACTCAGCTGAATACTTTCCATTAGAGACTGTGACAGGGAGATTAGTGTTATATGAGTGAATATACTGTATTTGGGGGAAGGGAACAAAGCAAAGACTTTCAAGGCATTCCTGGTAACAGTAAGAAGACAACCAGGAAAGCTGTTATTGTCTGGATGGTATTGAGTGGGATGTTAGAAAGTACATAAATTTTCCCCACATTTAATGTTTTTGCATCCTTTTGATAGATGTTTTTTACATTATACTATATCATTTCTGTATGTCTAAATATGTACATCAAGATTTATGTTTAAAAAAGCTGATTGGAACAGGTTTCTATATTTCTATACATGCACATACTTACACATCCCCATTCCCAGTCTCTGTAGAGGCCAAGAGCCTAGGGACATGTGTGATATGCAGAGACCAAGAGGTCACCCCCACAACAGAGATCACACAAACTAGGTGTGACATCTGTTTCAGTGTGGTAGCCACTGCAAGCACTGGAGTCTCGCATGCATGCAGAATGCTAATGTAATACAGCTGCTCAGAAAAAGACACTTGATCGCAAATACCTTTGAGGTAAGAATTGTTTCTTTTTTTTTCCCAAGTATTACTGCTTACATTCATAGTTCACAAATGATTGACATTTAAACTTTACAAATCAGTAATCTACTATCTAAATAATGTCTCAATGAACTAATATGCATATACTCTTACTGGTTGTTTGCAAGCATGACAGTGAAACATTTATAACGTTTCTTTGGTAAACAATTAAAAAAATGTAATTATTTTTTTTACATTTGTTTCATTATCCATCATTTAATCTTTTCTATTTGAAACACAATATATTTTGAATACAAACTGTCTTCCATAAATATCCCAGGAAAATTTGGGCTTGCTCCCAGATACTAATGCTGAATGTGCAAAACACAGAACATGCAACCAGGCAAGCACACCTTCATAGCTAAGGGCAGTTTAGAGATACAAGTTAACCTGATTTTTGCATTCCTGAGTAAAAGGTGTAAACATTTGGCTTTAATTTATTTGAAAGTTTGTATATTATCTTTGTGATTATTTAATCGACTAGTAAAATGTAATGTATTCAGTCTAAACCTCCTTTGTTAATTCTGGTATATCAGTCACACAACTTTATATTTTCTCTAATGAAACAAGAAAAGTCTTCAATGGAGGTTTAAAAACAAAAACCAAAACATTAAACATTGGTAAAATTAAATGTGTAACATAGCCTGTGTTAAGGTCTTGTTGGCACTTGTAAACCAATGATTTAGCCTTTATGTGCATTCAGTATGTCTTGATTTATTGGGTTACAATTACTTATAGTTTATACTTTATATTTCTTTCCTGTCTCTGTTTAAAACAATAAGAAAATAAAAGCTTAAGTTCAAAATGCTTTCATTTAAATTCAAAGTTCCAAAAAAGTCTGATCAACCTTAAAAACAAACATAACTCAAAAATAAAAAGATTCCTGTTGCATCTTTATTAAATACAGTTAGAAATTAAAAAGATATCGCCACGGACTATTTTTGTCTTTAAATGTGTTCAAAATGTCTTTTTACACACAAAAAAAATGACTCCAGCTTGGCCATTTCTATAAAAGTAAAAAATATTGTGTGATTATGCCGTAAAAGGTAGAGCTAAAAGCAGGAGCAAGAACAGGTTTGACGTTCCACTTCAAAGTTACAGTTAATGTAGCATGATTTAAAATTAATGCGGGGAGAAATAAAGATGAGGAGGCTGAATATTTTTGAATCTTAGCTGCAGAGGTTCAGACTAAAACTCAGAAAATGTGACATTTTTCATAATATATGCCCTCTAAAACTTTTCAAATCATCAGGCACAGTGCTACATCATCTGACTTAGTTAAGCTTTCATCTACTGCACATCATCAGCCACAACTCCATGAAAGCCTCAGATGTGCTTTGCACTCAGTGTTCTATTTACCCTCAACACTGTGATTGTGTATTAACTTAACCATCCTTTTTAGCATTCTGCATTTTTTTAAGATTAGAGGATTGTTAATGTGAACTTTTAAATTATTTATAAGTTATCAATGCTTTCATCAGCAGATTAATGTGGGGATTGATAGCAACGTGCAAATGTTTTGCTCTTTTCGGGCGACTTTGCAGTCGTACAAGACTTTTTCGATCGGCCCGACTTTCAGCCTGATCGTGCGTTGTTCATCATGTAGTGTTCATCAGGTAGTGTACACAGGGAAATGAGTGGCGATCAGCCTCTCACGACCACCTCCCGATCAGGAATCGTGGACTAACACAGAAGCATGGCAGGGGTGCGAGTAAAATGGAGTCCTTTCTGCAGTAACCATGTTTGTTCAGCCATGACTTTGTCCAAATACGTTGTCGCATTTCCCTTTTTAGCGCTTTAAGCATAAAATTGCACAAATTGAAAAGGCAGCTTGGTTCACTCTAGTGAGCTTCATATTCCTCTTCTACTCATTTTTATTCCAGATAGATGAGTCTGAATAGCGCCATCTCACTGTGGAGCTGAGTCCAACGTGGTTTTTAGACGTACAGTGTGAGCAGGTAGATCGCATCAGAGCGTCATGCTGCACATACATTGTGAGCTGTAGCTGCGTGCAAGGATTATAAAATTGCACAGTGTATGCCCGGCTTTAGCATGTCTACTAAAAAAAACTAGATATATGGATAAAACTATATACTGTATATGGATAACCACTGCACAACTGTAATATAAGGGAAATGCATTTTGTGCAGGTGGTATATTTGCATACTGCAGTGTAGAATTGTTAGGTCTAAAATCCACCACTGGGTTTTTGCTTGTGCATTTGTGTATTAGCAAAAATATTGGACAAAATGCTATCTATTCCTTTACTGAACTGGTTGCACTGAGACAATGTGCAAAAAAGATTCTCATCCACTAAAGTTAGTGAATATCAGTAGAAGTCTATAATGGCATTTAGCATCTGCTTGAGATGCTGAATTGGCATGATCACTGAAGCATTTGAGAGACATACGTCTGCAATGGCTCTCTAGAGCAGCAGAGTGAGACTGCTGTGACAACCTTGCTGTCATACAATGAGTTACTTGTAGAAAAATCTCAATACAGACACTTACATAACTCAATCCCACAGATGTGGGCTCTCAAACATTTGTTCTGATGCATGTTTTCTCTAACTCCTCTTCATGTAGTTTGTCAAGCTGCTGTTTTAACTTCTGACATAATTCCTGACAGGCATTCAGTAAAGCAGAAGGAACTCTCAGATATGAGGGTTTTTGGCAGTAAACTGAAAATATACATTTAGTTTGAATGGAAGACTTTAAGATTGTGAATGAGGGAGAAGATTTAATTCAAAGCAGTTCATTTTAAAAGTATTTATGCTGTTTTAACTTTTTTACATTCTGCAGTAGTCAAAAGACAAGAAACA
>NW_015150734.1:786990-804011 GCF_000732505.1 Cyprinodon variegatus
AATCCAACCAATTTCTTCTTAATTTGTTACTTAATTCGTGTTGAGTGGCCACCTGTACCTGTTTTAATTTTACAGCCTTAATGTGACCATTAAAGTTTTGCTTAGCCCTTTAACTGCCAGGTCAACCTCCAACCTGCATTTTGCTTAGCAAAGGGTCAACCATTCGTTTGAACAGATAGTTAAAGGGTTAAGCACATTTATAGTTGTACTTGTCGACTTCAGCTTATCTGAGAGAGTGTTGCAGGAACAGCAGACTTCATGGAAAGTAGCCAAGTTTCCTTTCTCAGGTTGGTTCCATCATCAAAGTGACAGAAGTTGATTTGAGGACACAGAGGCAGGACAAGCACAGAAAAGGCGCATACACTCATGCTTGTGACATATTGGAGGACTCATGGTTCTATGCATGCATTGAATCTGTAAGCATAGAACGTGCATGTGGAGAATAGTTTAGGTACATCTATTTAAAATAAAACTGTTCCTTAGAGTTGTTATTACAAGTCTGCACTTTTGGCAGAAATCTGATTTCATTAAAATCATGTTCAGCTATTAGTTGTGGATTAACAGAAATGACCTTGTTGCAGCTGCACTGCAACAGTGAACTTTAAAAACCCCCAAAACAGTTGAGATACTTAAAGATTTGCAGCAATTACGGCAGAAACAAAGTGACCGTGCAGTGTTGTTTTTGACAGCCACCTTAGATTTAGTCTTAGTCTTCAGGATGAAAACTCTTATGAGTCTTAGCCACATTTTAGTTATTAAGATATCTGATAGTTTTAGTCGGTTTTAGTCGACTGAAACTTGAAAACATTTTAGTCTAGTTTTGTTCAGTTTTACGTTGCAAAAAAAAAGTGAACCTTTACAATTTTGAATAACAACCACATTCTTTACAAGACTGACAGCTCTAGCCTAGATACTGCAATTGCTGGGTATGGAATGCTGCCATGCAGTTTATTATTGCTGTTGGGCAGAAAACTTTAATTTATTGAATTCAAATAAACTTTTTTTATTAATGAATGCCCTATTTTATTCAAAAATGTGTCACAAAAGTTGTAAAAATAGATCTGGTTCAACACATCATATTGTTTAAAATAGTAGACAGAAAAAATGTACAATAAAGGAATGGTTTTAGACATTCAAGGTTTCCATTGTAAAGCAAACACTTCCTGATCTACTATGAATTATGCATTACACACAGATCAATAAAATATTCATTGCTCCAAAAAAGCAAATAACTAAAGAATTCTTCTTTCTACTTTGGCAATTTTGGCTTTATTTCTGAGAATTTAACCCTTAGTTACTGACTTAGACAGATTTTGTCATTTTGTTTACACAAGTGTAAATCAAAAAGAAAATTCATTTGAAACAGCTCTCTGGACAATTTCATCTTTTTAAAAGTGCAGCCTTAAAAAACAGTAAGACCTAAACTGAATGAATATGCTTACTAAATGTTGACATATTTAAAGGAAACAGAGAATATGTTTTAATGACAATAGAAGGGGGCATTTACATCATATTTAAATAGATAGAAATTAGAACAAATAGAAGGAAATATTCAAAGATCTATGTACCTTTTGACTTTGCTCTTTATCCAAAAATAAACAGAATTCAATGAAATATTTTCTTTGGATATAATTTAGGATTTCCTTTTGGTGGAAATTAAAGAATGTTTAGCATTATGTCTTGTGAGCTGGAGTTATTTCAGCAAAGGGATTTTTTTTTTATGATCAGCAGCCACATAGCCACATAGTTTATTAAGTAGTTAAGGGAGGGAGAGTCATACTGCTGAGAGCAAACCATCAGTGTGGAGCGTGAGGTGCAGAATCTGAGCTCCTCATGCGCATTTCTGCACAAGCGCAAAGGGAAGATCAGTGCAGAGTTTGTCAGAGTTGAGCACGGAGTACCGGACCATTCCAGGTTATTTTCTCAGACCCTGCCATGCTACCATGATCCATCTGTGCTCCTGCAGCATGTGCAACGCTGAGCGGCAGGTGGGCAGCAGGATCAAACAGGACACAGCTGCACAGTTGATACTGATTAGCAGATTACAGCACAATGATGCATTTTAAACGTCTGACCAAAGACCCGCTAATTTTTATTTAGTTTTGTCTCGTTGACTAAAACACAAACCTATGACTAGTCATGTTTTAGTCATCAAAGATCCATGTCTAACTTGTCATTTCTCATTACTGTCGTGAAAAAAGAGCTTCAACGAAATGATTTCTTCATTCTCATGGTTGACATAAACAACACTGTGACTGTAGCTCATTTTTCATTGGCAGCCTCATCTTTGTATGACTTTTGTGAGCTCTTCTGTTTGCCCTTTTCCAGCTTTAGCTACTTAGCATATATTTAAGTAGGTAATTGCAGGTTCTCCTTTCCTTTTTCATTGCTTTTCCTACTTATTTTATTTATCCACATGCACTTGGCTTCACCTGTCCTGAAGAACTGCTTAAGACAAAGTCTAAGGAAAGCAATGTTTTGACCTCACTCTCTCCACATCCTCTTTCAGTTTGTTTTGCTCCTCCTATTCTTGCATGTTGCTGTCCAGCACTCGCCACAACATCAGACTGGGGCCACCAGATGACCCCACAGATGGCTCTTTGACACTCAGATGTGAAATCAGGTGTTGTCCTGTACAGTTATGCATATTTAATGTCACATTATACGGTATATTAACACAGCGTGTTAGCCATTCAAGGTAATGTCTAAGTCACCAGTGGCAAAGTAAGGAAGAAGAGAGACAAAAAAAAAAGAAGAAGAACTTTGTTAAGAATTATTTTTCTTTTTACTTTTCAAGGGTAAGGCTAGCTTCATGGCCAGAGAAAGGGAGGAAAACAAGAATTGTTGATATGTTTTTAAACAAGGCCATCAAGACTTAATTAATCAAATTCTCTGTCTTTCCTCTAGAGTTTATTTGGTCATTAACAGAGTTATTGTGAAGAAACGATAGTTGGATCTAGAGAGCAGGAGACTGTTCCTGGTATCAAAATTCTCTGATGGAGTGGCACATGTCTACAATATATACAGCCACTAGCCCATTCCCCACTAAAGATGGTCGTAGCTCTATATTGCGTGGGTTATGGAAAATGTATGAATGAAAAAAACTGTTATGTTTATATCTATTATATAAACAAAGTGCAGCTTTGCATGGATGGATGGACGGACGGACGGACGGACCGACAGACAGACGGACGAACGTGTGGCCTTCACTTAGCCAATAAGTGATCCCAAGTTGTCAAAAAACATATATTAATTTAAGTAATTTTTTTTAACTTCCCAGTAACCCTGCCATGCCAGCTGTTTCAAGCAGTGGCCCAAAAAGTGGCAATGCATTATATACGGTGCAAAGGGACTAGGGTTGTCACGATACTAAACGTTTCAACTCGATACCTATACTAAGGAAAATATTCGATACTCGATACCATTTTCGATACCACAAGGATAAAAACAAAGACTCCAAAATTCTACATTTTCATTAATAAATAAAATACAATAAATAAATACAATAAAGGTTGTATGCTGTGCACAATATTAAGCAAGCTTGATAAAAAACGTATAAAATTAAAATTAAGTGTTCCTTCCTTGGCTATGCTTTGCACACATAGCAATGACACTAGCCAAACCAGTTAAGAAACAAAAATAATTCTCAGCAGCTGCACCTCTTACAGAAAAAAGGTCTGAAACTGAAAAGTGCACAGAATTATTCAATCACACAGTGTTCAGAAAGTGCATTGTTCTCTATTCTGCACCTTAGATGAATGACTGCTTAGGTGCCACTGGTGGTGGCACTGTATCGATACTTTTAAAAACGAGTATTGTATCCAGATACAACGTTTCAGTATCGATACTTTTTTGAGTATCGATACTTTTGACAACCCTAAAAGGGACACTGCACTACAGGGGGCGCCAAAGCCATGGTCAGACTACGTTTTCTAGTCAGCCATTTCTGCATGTCACTTTGATTGGAAGTGCACTCAAGAACACTAATCTTAAAGTTTAAAAGAAATAAGTATAATTGCAGTATACTTGTGTATCTATCAGTGTTATACTTGGCTAAGTTCATGTTACCTATACATGACATACTAAAGTATAGAGTATTTAGCATATACTTATATGAATAGTGTAGTTACCAAAACTAGGTATACTTCAAGTTCATATTTTCAATATTGGTGGGATGCAATTCACATTTTTTGTTAAGGTAATTGCAGAACCTGTCATTTATTACTCATAATTAATCACATTTTAATGAAAAACAAAACTTGGTTGTCCTTACATCATTTGCAAAATAAACCAGCTTTTTCCATTTGAAAACCATTTTCTCTCAATTGTTGAATACATAATTACACTAGCACAACAATACATGTATTTATTGTTTTTAATCTGACTTTTTTGGTTATTTAATCGTTGGATTGGTTAAAAGTCATATTTTAGCTTCTTTTTTTTTTTGAGACGCCCAATATTTTATGCAATTTATTTGACAAACTGTTTCTACAGAAGCGTGAACAGTACATTAACATTATTATAGCACAATTCCTTGGTAACAAAAAAAATATATTTATATGTATAGCAACAAGGCATTATTATTTTCTTAAAACAGAAGAACAAGTTTTATTTTTAATAGTGACAGAATTATGACAGTTCTGCTCTGTATAAAGCATTGCCTTTAGGAGCTTAACAATTGCTATAAATTATGGAGCATTTATACCACTGAGGCTACTGTTTCTCATTAAGCCAGTTACAACACAGATAATTCATCTTCCTGGTCCTAGTTCCTTCCTAACTACCAGCACTATTTAGCACTTGTTATAGCGACCGCAAACCGCAATTCCCTACCTAAAACAGTTTCAGTGCTCTGGGTTATTAGACTTTTGAAACTGCAAAAGAGACGTCCACCATCCATCTTCTCCCGCTTTGTCCTGTCTGGGTCGCAGTGGGGTCAGTGCCTGTCTCCGTTAGTCTTAGGCTGGGTACAACCTGAACAAGTTGCCACACACACAGGACACAATTATGGATGCACTCACACCTAAGGACAATTTAGAGAAGCCAATTAACCTGGTTAACAGTCATGTTTTGTTTGGATTGTAGGATGAAGCTGGAAAAACCCGGAAAGAACCCATGCATGATCAGGGAGAACATGCACACTCCATGCAGAAAGACCCCAGGCCAGGAATCAAACCCAGAACCTTCTTGCCGCAAGTAAACAGTGCAACTCACTACACTCCGTGCAGCCCCTGCAAAAGAGACCTTTCAAATTCAATAGAGCAAGATTATTTCATTATAAAAATCGTTTACTATACAGTAAACCTAAAGGGTAATACAGTATATTTAAAAAGTACACCATTATAAGCCATAAGCAGATATATTTATAATGAGTAAATACATATAGATCTAGTAGACTGCCTTAAAGTGCTTAAAGTGGGCTAATATAGTCCCTATAAGTATTTTGTAAACTTTTTTATACTTGGTGAGACACATTTGGTTAACTTGGGATATATACTTCTGTACACTTGAATCAACAGATCACCTGATACAGGAATTGTTTTTAAGATCCATGTTGATTATTTTAAGATCAGTCATCCTCGATATATGCTGCTAATATTTTTAGGCCAATTTCTTTTGGGCCAATATTGCTTTCTCTGATTTTTCCTGGTCTCAATAGAAAACAATTACACATCAATTGGTACAACTCAAGCTATCAATGTTGTACTGAGATAATTTTACTCGATGTCTATCTTTAAATAGATTTCGTATTGTCCATGGTTTCCTCAAAATGTCTATTGCATGTCGACCTACATCAACATACTTGCATCTCTGCAGGGAGTTTCACTAGTAAGTCCACAGTCCAAAGTAAAATTAAAAATAAAAATGTTTAAAATATATAGTTTCCATATAGCTGATGCATTAAGGATTTAAGGCAAAAATATGTCTGAACTATTTTAAAGAAAGCCAGTGGAGTTCGGTTATAACTGGAGAGATTTTGAGCCTACGATTTATTAGATGGTGCTCTTATGGGCACCCTCTACTGTCTTCTCCTAGCATGTTGTTTATCCTTGTTTCCCTGTAGGCTTGCAGGAGGTTTTAGAGATTTACATGAGATACTGAGCTGTTGGCAACAACTCCCAATCACCGTCCAACTGGGTGCTCTATCAAGAATAACATTTCTCCATAAGCACTTTATTATCAAAATACGTAAGGTATGTCCTTTAAAAGATTATATTATGTGGAGTAAAACTGGATAGTGATAATGCTGCAGATGAGAGAATTCACAATTGTGTATCATATCTGTAAACTTTGGGTATTAATGCAGACAACACACAATTAGATGACAATCTGTTTGGTATAACGTAAGGGAGTCTGCTGTAGCTCAAAACAATTCAGTCTTCAGCTACATTGAGGGTTTTTTGGTTTGATTATAACCTTTCATTGCCAACCTAAACTCAACAGCATTGTCACTCTCTGATTCATGACTTTGTGCTTGCTTTCGTTCCAGGTTTATTGGCAAGCTGTTTTTTCACACATTCAGAGTCATTCTAGAGTTCCCTGTCTTTTCATCTCACTCTCCCTTAAGATGGATCCATTTATGCCAAAATGAATCAGCATCCTCCTCCTTTCCCGCTATGAATTGTGATGTGTATCAGAGCTGTGCAAATAAAAAAATGAAGAGTTGCCCAGAGGACTACACCTCACTTCTTACCAAAAAAAAATACTTTACTGACTCCTATGTATAACTGTTAAAGATTTTCCTTCATAATAGTGAAGCACACAACAACTTTGAGTCTTTTTACCAGCTCATGAATACTGACAGAGAACGGCAACTTAGATTTTTCTTCTGCAGAAATACAGCAGTCTGATGTGTTAAACATCCTTAAAATATTGATGAAAAAACATTGATTTCATATAACTTTGCATTAAAATAATGCAGCAGGACATACCAGGTGGTCTTGAGTTATGAATCAAGCAGACCTATTTTTAACACAAATATCCTACATTTAGTAGCACCACGGTAGCACAATTATCAGCTCGTAAAAACCTATCTCCATGTGGTGCTTTAACAGCAGCAATCTACAATTTGAGCTCCACATCAGACTCCACTTGTTTTCTGAATATTCTTTAAATTTTCCCCTACCTCGACAACATGTCATGAATGTGGAGCTGGAAGTGGAAGCGCTGGGAGCAACATTGGCAGGTTCCTAATAACAAAAATAAAAATCGGTCAGTGTCTGGCTCATACACTTACTAATTTTCTCTCTCTCCCCCGTACTGTACTTTAGGTACTTTTGCAACACATGTTCGTTTTTCACTGAACAACCAAGCAACTCTTTCAGTGAGGAGACAAAAAACATCCTTCTCAAATTGTTTCAAGCACATAAGAGTCACCGTGGAGGGCTCAAACTTCTCTACATCTCATCTGACCTACTTCACCCACTTTAAAAGCAGCTCAGGATCCTAATGAAACTTAAATAAGCTGATGTGATCCATATGGGAGTTAAAGCAAAAAGCAGCAACACAACACAAATGCAAAGTCTATGTCAATCCATGAATCCTTGACTGTCTGCTCCTCAGAAATGCTTTCTTTAGTAACCCCATTGTAGTTCAACAGCTGTATGGCTACAGGACTTCGGTGTTTTACCATGTTCCATGGTGAAGTCTCCCGACACACTCCTGCCAGGACATCTAAAATACACTCCTTTTTTGTCTTTTTGTTTTTTAAATGCCATCCATTAATTAGTATCTCAATTTTTTCTTTAAAACTTGTATGCTTTTATGTTAACTGCAAATGTTTTAGCGTTTTAAATTCTACAATGAAAACATGAATCAAGATTACTAATCATCATTGTAGTGGCCTGGATCGAGGTTTAAAACTGAATGATGTAAAATCTGAAGCACTAAATGTTAAATTATTATTTGCTTAAGAGGAGTAACAAAGATGGCTGCTTTGTATGTGCATATTTTCCTGATCAATAACTTACCCTTTCACAGCTGAACCTTAGGTCCTTCAATACAACTAACTTTGAGTTCCATTCTTTGTTGTAAATTCCCACATGGAGAGCTTATTTTCCTGCATGGTACAAAATTGTTTTAAGATGCACACACGCTTGTGCTTTGTTACATGATGGCAGCAGGTTTAAATCCTCAAACCACCAGAGAGTAAAAAAGCTTCCTCAACTAATAGCCACTCATCAGTAATCACATTTCATGTAACACAAAACCCCTCTAGTGTAGCTTCTTAGAAAGAAACATTGCATTATACATTCCAAGAAACACACCTAAATCCTTTATCCTGCATGATTCCTCTTTCCAGGTGGTATGAAAATGTTTTTCTCCAGAGCATAATTAGGTACCAGTTTAATCCATATCTTAACTTTCAGAGACTTAATTCAACTTGAATCAAAAGAATAGTAGTTTTCTTTTATAATTTAAATTCAGTCTTTGCTGTTCTAGCAAAGGAATGAATGAAAAAAAAGGCTCTACTGTTTCTCTTCCACATATGTATCAAAATTCATAAAAAAGACACATATCAGTATTCAACAAATTACCATAGTTTGCCATTCATTTACTCGCACATTTATTCTATATGACATGTGTTTTACTGAATAATGTCTAGGTATTGCAAGGAGGGCATGAAAAATGTTCTGGCATTTAGATATCAATTCCTGTTTTTCCAACCATAGAGTTACAGTTTTGTTTCTGACATCTGACTATCTGACAATGCCATCCCAATATCATTGCATTGTATTAGTATGTGCAGACATTAAACCCAAAAGGAAATTTTAAAAAAGCAAAAAAAAAAAAAAAGAAAGAAAGAAAACCAAAGATTAGAGTTTAAGGAGGTTCCAGGTAGGCTACTGTATGTGTCCTCTGACTGGGTCATTTTAAGCTTCTGCTTGGATGTTTTCCTGCAGAAGGACACATAATGCCTCCTGGACTCACTAGTAATTGCATCTCACTATTTTAGTTGATGAAAAATAAAAAACAACAATTTATACATAGGTTAGGCATGGCTAAGGGATCTTGTCTTTAAGGTTCTTGGCTTGTTGAAAGGACATCATTATAATAATGATGATGATAATCATGATGATCATAATGATAATGATGATTAGTAGTGGTAGTATTACCACTGTACCATTGTATTTTAATTATTAACAAAACACAAATTTCTGTTAACAGTTACTGGTTTCTTCGGAGTTGTCTATTTTATTTTGGGTTGTTTTTTGCATCCATATATTTTGCTGATAGCTATATGCTTACCTAGCCCATAAGCCACTTTTTGTCTTTTTTTCCTCCTTCCTCCCATTTTCCCTTTTTTATGTTAGTATAACATATAAAACAATATCACCCTCTGAAATTTGTATTTGTACTGTAAATACACAGCTCATCCAACTAGAAGATTACATAAAAGTTGTTGTGTAGAATTACCAGCAGGTTGTAAATATTATTTATTATAACAATAAATTAGAGCTGGAGGTTATAGTTGATTAACATGTAATTCAAATCAAGGATAAAAATCAATTAATGATCATTAGTTAAATGATTGTAACTAACAATTTTCTCAATTAAAAGGTGTTATTAAAAGCTTACCTTTGTGGCTGGACGTTTGAACCTGCTGTTAAATCCAAGTTGTCTTCACCATCAGCAAATGTAAACAATATGGTTTATAAATGAAGCAGAATTACAACTCATAAAACACAAGGAAAATCTTTTTCTCTGTCTATTCAAATTGTTGTTCCTTAGACAATCAATCAATGCAATTAAATAACCACAGACAACCACAATTAAAACAAAAGAGGTTGATTTTATTAAACCAAAGAAATCCCTGTCACAGTATTACAGTATTTCGTTTTTAAACTATAAAAGCACTAAAAGCTACAGGAATAAAGACAGACTATGTGAAAGAATCAACAAGGAGTTCAAATGAGTGAGTGTTTCATAATATTCAGTTCTTTAGCTCAGCTGTTATGATACATTGAGAATGTTTATTAGATTACGAGTATTTGTGATCT
Organism: Cyprinodon variegatus; assembly: GCF_000732505.1. Taxonomy (NCBI): domain Eukaryota; kingdom Metazoa; phylum Chordata; class Actinopteri; order Cyprinodontiformes; family Cyprinodontidae; genus Cyprinodon; species Cyprinodon variegatus. Next base: position 796,992 of record NW_015150734.1, read on the forward strand.
ATAGCAAAGAGATGTGTAAAAGTTGTCTTTGGTAACATTCAAATTAATCAAGTTTTACTTAACCCAATAATAAAAAATTACCAATAAACACAATAGATTTGCTGTGACAACATTGACATGTATATGATAACGACAGGTGGTGTGGGACGCGATGTTTCTGTTGTCCAGGCAACCAATAGTTTAGAGGCTCACACAGCTAATCCACAGCTAAGTCACAGGCCTCAAACACACTACTGTAAATCAGGCCAATTCTTGTTGGACATCGCCAGTACCAGGTCAAAAAAAACAAGCTGCCCTCCGCAAGATGGCTAATCAACAGACACATTCAAGGGGTAGCGTGCATAACTCAACCTCAACTCTAAAGGTGCAAGGGACTCAAAAAGAAGAAAAAAAGAAGTGGAGATGGAATGTATAGCGAATCAGAGAGATGATTAGATTTTTCCTGTAGTAGGACGATATAAGGTTACTTTTACCTCAACCTATCCGTTGGTCATATGCCCAAAACACTGGAATCAGGTTTTCAAGTCAATTCCTTTAAACAGAGATTTAAATGAAATCAAGCCACTAGGCTTGCAGTTTTGTGTTACAAAGACTTATGATAGAATATCAGTATTCTATATCTAACTATTTCTGGTGATATAGCAACACACCTAGAAGGGAGTTTCTCATCACAATAGCTTAATCTGGTCTGTTGCTGTTAAGCCTTGACACCATCCTGGAGAGTGGATTCAGCTGTACTGATGTTGGAGCTTGGCCTGTTTTTCAGTGTAGTTCTGTTTCTCTTACTGTGACTAACCGTGTGCTCTGTTTCATCCTGTGGCACTATATAAATAAACTGAACTGAACTGATTGATCAGAAACAACTAAACTAAGTGTTTGTTCAGCAAACACTAAGGCACATAGTGCACAAAGTTCACTACCTTTCTGCAGTCCTTGGCTACAGAATGTCTGGCTTCATGTTCCCTCCTGATTTTCTTAAGAACAAGGTACAGAATATAAAGCTTCATGGGATTGACACAGAGTAGCTGCATTCAAGCCTTACAACTCAACAAGCAGTACAAAGCATTACCACTGGGCTGTAGATCAGTGGGGAGATATTCTTGCGAATGACAAATCATGCCTCTGTCTAGCAATGCAGTAGGTAAAATTGGGTTTAGAAGTGTCATGGAAAGGGGCATTTGCTTGATTGTACATTGTGTAAAATGTGGGATAGATGTGATCAAAGTATGTATGTAATGTTTTTATAAGAGTTGTGCTTGGTTTCTTTATTCTAGCAAAAGGAACTTGTTATACTTCAACATTTTAGACCTTTTAATGCCACCAACTTTCTTTAAAGATTTTTGGGATGACCCCTTCCTATTTAAAATTGATTGTGGACCATTAAAAAAACAAGCTCTGAAATTAAATAGCACTAGTCCTTACTTTGAAATGATAGCGGAGGAATTAAAGTGGAGACTATGGTAAAGTCATTACAAACATGATTTTTTACATGAGTAAGCAACAGAGTTCAGAATGTTATTGCTTTAAAGAAATAAGGGTAGAATAACCATGGGATGCCATGCAAATTAATATGTGACACTGATATGAAATCACCCTTGTGGTTATAAAGACTGCATTCAGTCCCACAAAACATTTAGAAATAATATCTTCAGTGTTTTGCAAGCCTATAATAAAATAATGACTAAATTATCCTCACTTTGTACAACTAATATCTCCCAGTTCAACCCATTAGGAGCTAAAACTCAACAAAATCACATTAATGAAACTAATACCAGTTGTTTAAAACGATGCTGTTCAGTTTATTATAGCATGATCACCTGTAGTTTTCATTTATTTTTGAGACTATTATGTTTTTGTCTCAAAACAGCACCAGTGAGGATCTCTGCTCAACCAAAATTTAATACTGGTAGGAAAAAGAGTGCTGAGACCTTGAACAGTGTGGCAGAAGAGCAATACGCAAAGGATGCAGTGAATAATGACCCTTGTCAACAAACCATCCATCTTACCTCGTTTGCGTTGACATATTAAAGCATGGACTGCGGAGGGGACATAAATACTGTGGCCAGTTTTTGACCTGTAACTGCTGACTTTTGACACGCTCTATATCCATGGAGGAAGCAAAACAAAAACAAAGGTTGTGAATTCATCTAGAAGTCTCACATTTATCAAGATTTTAACAGGTTTAAATTGTAAACTGGAATACAATCGGGAGTCATAAAAAATGAAATTGTTTCATTTAAATTGAATGTCTTATGGGTTGTTAACCTCTTTGTTTGCTGCTTGCCACATGGCACACTGAATTCTAATGAGAAATGGCAACTTGTTTCACTGCAAGCTCTAATCCGGATTACAACAGTAAATTTCTCCTTGCAAAGTGGTGTGAAATTGTTTGATTTTTCTCAATTCTCTATCCACTTGATATAAAGGCTCTGACACGCCAAAGCATTACAAGCATCAAGCCGAAACTAAATCCAACTAATGCTCAGGCTAGGTTTCATCCACCAATCAAATGCTGCAAATAGGTGCCAGGGCCTTAACACAGAGAATATCTCAAAGTTCAGGACTTGTTAAGTTTTGAAATTCTACTTTAATTCTAAGGCTCAGTTTTTCAAAATCTCATATAGAGTGTACATATCAAGCCTAAGCAACATATGTTATCTGGATCTGTACCAAAATCACAAGTGTGAGGGGGGACCTTCTAATACTGGCTTGAGGGGTAGTAAGTGAAGCTTGGGTGGCACACAAATGCAAACACAGAAACAAACTCAATGTTCTTTTTTTGACAATAGATCAAATCATGGTTCTAAATGTGAGCCCCACTTTGCTTCTAGAATAAAAGCTATGTCTTGATCTTGTTTTATCCAAGGAAAGAATAACTGTGAGTCAACCCAAAATTGGTGCAAACTGTTATCTTTGTTTGCCTATATTTACGGCAATTTGTGCCATGAATTAGGTGCAAAAACATGGACAGTGGATGGAAAGCAGTTGCAAGAATATAGAGGTTTGTAAATCCTCCCCTCAATGCTAGCTTTGCAAAATATTGAAAACAAGTGTTTTGTCACCATAGTTATGGTAATACATACGTGTTGCCTTCAAACTCATAGTATCTGGTCTGTACTATATAATTCAAATTGATAAATCAAATACAGTCCAACAAATTTAAAAAAGACTCCTAGTAGTCTGGTTCCTACTCACGGGACCTGGTCAGGCCAGGTCCAAAGAAGTGATGAGACGCCACCCTACAGTAGGCCAAATACATGCAGGAGGAATCATTAGGGACTTGTGCAAAGACAGTTCAGGTAGCAGTCAGAGGGGACCTTATGCGGTCTATTTTCACCTAATTTAAAACAAATATCCAAAATGATTGCACATTTTATGAATTTCAAGTTTTCTTTGTCTAATTAAGAATATATTTAAGTAGAAACTAAGCTCATCTCTGTTTGATACTAAGACTGTGTGAAATGTGTTTTATTACAAATTTGTCTTATTCTAAGGGTATTTGGGATTTCTTGCAATAGAAGAGGACAAAAATTCCCAGAAGCTTTAAATACAAACAGAATCATGCTATCACATCTATAGAAGTGCTCTTTGAAAAGCTATTCAATTATTTAGGTAATTTGTTCTTAAAGATCAACCTCTTGTTTCCTCTGATATGTTAATGACCTTTTAATGTATAGCTTTAGATGAGTCGATATTTCCTGCATCGTTGTCATAGAAACATTACTACACACCCTTGCGTATGTCCTACAATAATTTAAAGACAGTTTTTTTCTCTCTTTCTCTAGAGGACACAAAATATATATAGAACAGGTAAGTGTGGCTGTCTCTCAGTTGTGTTTGGTGCTATCAAGCTATTTGTCTGTAGCACAGTGAGCAGTTAAGGAGGTCAACTTGAGCTGTTAAAGTTCTTTTTCTAAACTAGTTAGAGCTGAAAGAGAGCAAAAGATGTGGATAATGAATTTGAAGAGTGAAATAACAGAAAACAATGGAAACATTTCTAAGCAGATTATTCACTGAAATGAAGTCACTGAGGTGCATGCCTGTTAAGGATAGAGATATCCACACATTAAAAATTGTGATTCAAAGCTTTAAATAATAAACATCAGACTAGCTTGACCCTGTCACGCTACAGTTTTGTTTTTGTTTTACGCTGGACTATTACTCCCACTCCACTCTGTATTGTTTACAAATAACTTTTTTTTTTACTTATTTCTAGTCTCATTTAGACACCTTCACTCTCAGATTAGGCAGACAGCATGTACCCACAAGAAAAGCAAATTTTGCCCCATATTGTGACTTATATACAGTGGTGGGATGTGACAAAGTACCATGGACTAGAAAACAAGACATAAATATCATATATAATCCTGAATATGCATTTAATCCACATATCATAATTTATGAAAATCCCTTTTTTAACATTTCCCGTTTGTCAGTTAGCACCAGGAATTGATAATGTGACAAACAGGGTTAAACAAGGTTGGATTTTGTCTACTGTGCTCTTTAATTTTTACATGGGTGAACTCTAAAAAAGACTTCAAGTCTGTATAGTAGACTCTGTGGTGGGAGATCGACTTTTAAACCCTTCATTATCCTGATGAGTTAGTCATCATATCACTTTATTCTGCTCGAATACAACAACTACTCAAAGTATATTCAAAATATGGTAATCTTTATGATATTATATTTAACCCCAATAAAGGCTAGGGTTATGATTGTTAGAACAAAGGAGGATAGAACACCACACCACCATTCCACCTCTTCCTGTCAGACAATGCACAGTATTAACTGTTGTGGACAAGGTTACATTTCTTGGTCACATTATTAGAAGTGATTTTTATTACGACGACGATGATGATGGTGATGACAGTCAGTACAGTAGATACAAAGACAGTATTATAAATTATATGCATAAGCAAACATAGTGGCATTTACAATTCACTTGTGTTCCTATCACATCAAAGTTGCTCTGTTTAAAGCCTACAATACCACATTTTGCGCTGCACATCTGTTGGCTATTAATAGTAAGGCTAAAATGCATGAATTACCAGTGGTGTAATATAACCATTTTGAATGCTGTGATCAGAACCCTTGTGTACAGATTTAAAATGTATCTGTGGTCTCAAAAAATAAAATAACATTTACATTACACAGCCCCTACACCATGGCCTATAACACTGGGATTCAGACTTTTTTAGATTGAACATGCTGGTGACTTTGGTACTGGAAAATTTCAATCTAATGGCTGCATTCACCTAAGAAAAGGTGGCCTACTGAGTTGCAAATTATCCCAGCAGTTCTATTTGGTAGAAAAAGTAGCAGTCAGAAAGGCTGGTAGTGCATTTGAGTCCTTCATTTCTGAATCCCTATAACAGAAAATAAAAAAAAAAGCAGGATGCAAGTTTGATTCAAAATAGTTGCTACTGGAATGGTGCAGCATGTTGTTTTATTACCCAAATCTCCTAAAGGTTAGGTTGGATTTACATCTTCAAAAGGGGCCTCCTTGCATCTGTTTATTTTGTTTCTTGATCAAAGAGGTCTCTTGCTTTGGTTGTTGGGTACCTATTTCCAAATCTGTTTTGTCACCCGTATTCTGTGTGTGTGTGTGTGGGTGTGTGTGTGGGTGTGCTTCAAATGTTAAAAATGTCTGTTCAACCTTCAAGTCGGGGCACACACGTTCATTGATCCTTGGAACGTGTCTTTGAACATTGCTATGCCTTCAAATAAACTTAGAAAGAACAGATTGATCTTTTCTTTTTTGCTGAAACAGCATCTTACTCTTTGTTGATTAAAAATTTCTATAACAAGTATCAAAAATGGCTTAAAACTCAATGATATATTATTTTCTGTTATTTTACCTTTCATCATATCTCACTTTGTGTGGTTAAAAAATATTTACATTTTTACATCCTCTCAAATTCACAGGGTATGATAAACTTGAGGTTCAAATTATTGAACCTAATAATTTGAGCTTTGTGACAGTCTCTAATTAAGACAATTTACTGTAAGATTGAAAAAAAAAGGTATTTTGCTATTTGGCAATGAATATTGTGTCGTTTTTCAGTTAGTTTTTTGTGTAAGTACGCTGATTTTGAAATAGTACATCTATAGGACACTGAAAAGATTTATGTACAATTATTATTTGCGCAGACATAAGAAAACAAATTACCATTTTTTTCTTAAACTTTCATCATATTAAAAAAGACATATTGGATGCTCCATAAGCTCATTTATTTAATTCAACCTATCTTAATATAATAAAAACCTTTCTTAAAAAATCTGTTGTAATAAATGTGTCTCTATCTGCTCAAAATTTTCTACCTTGTTTTTTTTTTATATACAATTCCTAAGAATTAAATTTAAAATTAAATGTCACTACTATAAAACATGTCACCGAGAAAACTACATGTTCTAAAATAGATTTCACAAACAATAAAATGTCTAAGCGATAAAGGTCTATTTATGCACACTCATAGCATTTAGTTGCTAAGGAACTTTGCCTTTGATCTCCTACCAGATAATCTTCATAATAACTAAGCAACCACTCAGTTCAAACCATAGATAGGAAGTTTTTCCATAAGAACTCTAGAATGCTTTGACTGTTGATCACACCAAGTCAGCTTAGCATAGTCACTTGCAATGTGAAAACTATCCAGATAAATTGAGCATTTCACCTTGCAAAATGACTAAAGAGTGCAACGGAAACAATATTATTCAACCCACAATGCATCCAATTAAGAACTATGGTAAGCAGTAATGAATTTGGTTCATCTGTCAAAGCCTGAGTGAAGGTTGTAGTGAAGAGATCCTACATACAGTAATTCTAGGTGGGCACACAGGTGTCGCAGTACAGACCAGCTGTTCATGGCTTTCAGAACAATGTTTGTCCTTTTCTGACACGTCATTGTGTCTCCTAACACCTGTTTTCCTGTCACAACCGCATAAATTGTTCTGAACTCAGCTTTGATCTCATTATGAAACATTAGGTATCATTTTCATCTGCAGAATTATGGAAAGAAA
>NW_015150734.1:805676-806974 GCF_000732505.1 Cyprinodon variegatus
TTCTGATGTAGTTAAGCTACTTTTAACACATTAGTGTAACTTAGCTTGCCATAATTCTTTAGGTGGTAGCTTTTGTGTAGTGAAGCTTAATTTATTGCTGAGTAACTGATAGCTTAGCTCACTACAATGGACAAGTAGCTTGCCCAACACTGCGGTTAGGTTATATCCAAGTAACGTCTTCCTATGGGCAAACGACTTGTGGGTCTGGCACAAACTAAACTGTTCATAATTTATTCGTTATGGTTCGCCAACATTGGTATGCCAACAAATAAACCAATAATATAAACAATACACCCAGTGAAACAGTAAAGAAAGCCAAAAGATATGAAAAGAAGCCCCTTTCACTCTCACGCTCTCTCCCTTCTCCTTCAGCCACACTCCTCCCACAAAAAGAAGATAAAGAAGAACTCCCTTGTTTGCACATGTGCAGTGCTCGAGGTTCTGGTACATTTGCTCATATATGCTTGTAACTCTGTAACAGCAAGATTTGCCCACGAACACCTCATGATGGCCGACTGAATTTCAAACATGTTTGATTTTCTCCTGACCTTATGATTCCTAATCATGAGGTGGTCGTGAGAGGCTAACTGCCCCTCATTACCCCCTTTATACTACATGACGCAGGATGCATGATGAGGCTGAAACTCGGCCAGATCAAAAAATTCTCACATGACTGTAGAATCGGCCCGAAAAGGGCAAAAAAACTTTGCAGTGTATACCCGGCTTAAATGCTTAGAACAGATCCATATGTGGATGAACCATAATTTTCTACAGCTGAAAAATAAAACTGAGATAATAATCTTCAGACCAAAGGAGGAGAGATTCAGTTAGCTCACAACTTCAGCTACTGTACTACAGCTAGAAACCCCTGATTATGGCCAAAATATTGGTGTCATGATAGACTCAGACCTGAACCTTCAGAGGCAAATAAAGGCAGTAACTAAGTCAGCCTTTTATCATCTGAAGAACTTTTCCAGGATTTAAAGATTAATGTCCAAGAAAGATCAAGAAAAACTAATTCATGCATCTATCTTTAGTAGAATTGATTACTGCAACAGTGTCTTTATAGATTCACCTAATAAGTCCATCAGACAGCTGTAGCTGATCCAGAACTCTGCTTCCCATGTTCTCATTAGAAATAAGAAAGTAGAACATCAGCCCGGTTCTGAAGTCCTTCCACTGGCTCAGAGAATACTTTCAAATTCTTCTGTTAGTCATAAATCACTGAATGGATTAGCACCTACACAGATAACAGATTTTTTGGTCCGTGTAACCAAGACCACTGAGGTCTTTTGGTT
>NW_015150734.1:806986-823150 GCF_000732505.1 Cyprinodon variegatus
TTCCTGTCACAACCGCATAAATTGTTCTGAACTCAGCTTTGATCTCATTATGAAACATTAGGTATCATTTTCATCTGCAGAATTATGGAAAGAAATAAAAAAAAAAATAATTACTCACTCTCTGTCCCTGCCATGTTTTATAGGGACTAGCCATTGATTTCAATATATTTGTATGGCCTAACCTGGACCCATATCCTAAGCCTAAACAACATCTACAATGACTTAAGCCTAACCCCAAAACCAAGAAGAGCTTTTCTTTATAGGAAACACTTAAAGGGAAACAGGTTTTTTTTACATTGGGCCATTGATTTTACGTTATTACATCATGTTCTACTCTCCTATATGAGTTTTGTGTCATTTGGAGCTGTTCTGAACGACTTGTGGGTCTGGCACAAACTAAACTGTTCATAATTTATTCGTTATGTTACGCCAACATTGGTACGCCAACAAATAAACCAATAATATAAACAATACACCCAGTGAAACAGTAAAGAAAGCCAAAAGATATTAAAAGAAGACACTTTCACTCTCACTCTCTCTTCCTTCTCCTTAAGCCACACTCCACCAACAAGAAGAAGAACGCCCTTGTTTGCACATGTGCAGTGCTCGAGGTTCTGCTACATTGGCTCATAGATGCTTGTAACTCTGTAACAGCAGGTTTTGCCCACGAACACCTCATGATGGCTGACTGAATTTCAAACATGTTTGATTTTCTCCTGACCTTACGATTCCTAATCATGAGGTGGTCGTGAGAGGCTAATTGCCCCTCATTACCCCCTTTATACTACATGACGCAGGATGCATGATGAGGCTGAAACTCGGCCAGATCAAAAAATTCTCTCATGACTGGAAAATCGGGCCAAAAAGGGCAAAAAATTGTGCAGCGTATACCCGGCTTAAATGCTTGAACAGATCCATATGTGGATGAGCCATCATTTTCTACAGCTGAAAAACAAAACTGAGATAATAATCTTCGGACCAAAGGAGGAGAGATTAAGAGTTAGCTTACAGCTTCAGCTACTACAGCCAGAAACCCCTGATTATGGCCAAAATCTTGGTGTCATGATAGACTCAGACCTGAACCTTCAGAGGCAGTAACTAAGTCAGCCTTTTATCATCTGAAAAACTTTTCCAGGATTTAAAGATTAATGTCCAAGAAAGATCAAGAAAAACTAATTCATGCATCTATCTTTTGTAGAATTGATTACTGCAACAGTGTCTTTATAGATTCACCTAAAAAGTCCATCAGACAGCTGTAGCTGATCCAAAACTCTGCTTCCCATGTTCTCATTAGAAATAAGAAAGTAGAACATCAGCCCGGTTCTGAAGTCCTTCCACTGGCTCAGAGAATACTTTCAAATTCTTCTGTTAGTCATAAATCACTGAATGGATTAGCACCTACACAGATAACAGATTTTTTGGTCCGTGTAACCAAGACCACTGAGGTCTTTTGGTTTAAGCCTACTCTGTACACCCAGAACCAGAACATAAAATAAAGAAGAAGAAGAAGAAGAAGAAGAAGCATTTAGTCACTATGCTCCTCTGATCTGGAACAAACTCCCAGAAGACTTTAAAAGTGCTAAAAGCTGAAAGTTATTTTATATTAAAGTTAAAGGCCAATTTGTTTAGAATTGCCTTTGACTGTTGAAGATAACCTGTTAACTCAGGTATCATCAATTAAAATTTGTGGTCCAACTGGTTTATTTGTTTTACTACCTGCCTTTATTATGTTTTTATTTTCATCTGCATTTATTCTGCTTTTATTTCTCCTATATTTTACTCCTTAATTCATGTATAGTACCTTTAATTGTCCTGACTTGCGCTATAGAAGTAAAATTGCCTTATGTTATAATATAACAAGCCACTGTTAGTTATGTCTGTGCATCAAAATCATGCATAAAGTAGTATTTCACTCGATTAATGCATCTATGGATAATCCTCGTGAGCTCTGCTGTCTGAGCAATAGGCTCTCCCCGATTTATTAAGGCTAACGTGGCTGTGCTAGCACTGTAAATAAATGCCCACTTTCTCCAATGTGATGAGATGTGAGGCAGAGCATGATGATTTTAGATCAAGGTTAATACAAAGGGATAATTTCATCATAAAAAAAAATAAATAAAAAAAGCATGATATAGGACCTATATTTCAACACACACCCACAAATGACAGCTTTCAGGTGTTAAAAAAATCCCTACTACAGTACATGTTGGCACACTCACCAAAACAAGCTGTTTTAAAATGTATCTTATGAACGTAACCCCTTACTATTCTTAGAAGTGCTTGTTTTTGTCATATTCCAATAACAGATGTGAATTTCTGACCAAATCAAAGTTCAATTGATGAGGCATCTGGGGGTTATCTATGCAGTATGCAGAACATAAATACCTACTTAGACTGCAATATTGTTAATTTTGTATAATTTTTTTTTTTTGCCAGCAGAGTTGATATCTATTATAAATGGGTTCAATTTTAATGCAACCTAAATGTTTTAGAATGTATCAGATGGTGGTCATGTCATTAAGAAATTATAACCAAGTTGTTATTAAGCTATTCTGTCATTGTGATTTATTATCATGTATTACATGTTTTGCTAATATTGCACAGTCCTGATCAGGACCACTATAGACAGTGAAATATCTGTTCTAGTCAGACCTCCTAAAAAGTGTTGTGATTTACTTAGTTTGTGATTAGCAAAAATCTTGACTCCATTCTTTTAAAAAATAAGAGGTGCAATCATTTCAACAAACATAAAAAATATAATTTGACAAATTTCTGGGTAGTCTTGTCTCATTAGCTTCTTGTATTGTGGTACTTTTAATTAATGCTAGATTTAATTTCTATTCAATATAAATATATAGATTATACATGTCAGCAGTGTGATTCCACAACACTCTTTCTTGTCTCACTATTCTAATCCTTCCTCTTCCTATGTGCAATTCACTACAAAGCATTATAGACATGCCTTTAAAAAACACAGACACATGATAACCAAGACTGCTGTAAACAAAGAGGTCGCACTTGTAATCTTGTATGCACATCTTGTCATGCACAAAGTATCTTGTCTGACTATCAGAAGTAGTTTCCTGCACTGCTGCACTACCAACAGATGGCCATTACCATACTGATCCAGCACGCCGCTCAAGTCAAAGACCTCTCTCATTCCAACACTGCTGCGTGATATATATGCACTCCTGTACATTTATCATCAAATACTTCTCCCAGATACAAGTAAATTTGTATTTTTAGAAACCAAAATGCTTATGAAGAGACTTAATATTCAAGTGAATTTGAGGCCACTTCTTCAGCAACACACTAGAGCTGATTTAAAATATATTTCATCAGTTAGAGTCATGAAAGTTGAAAGTGTAATAAGGTAAAGCACAAACTCTTTAACATCCTGGGAGCATAGAACTAAGATGCTGAGAGTACTGATATAATAAAACAGAGGAGAAGAAGGAGAAGGAAACAGGGGAATATAATACAGAATAACCAAAGTAAAATAGATCTTTAGTGCAGTTTTCTTGTGCAGCAGAAGCCTACTGATCCAGTCAGAAAGAATCTCTTTAGAGGAAGTTAGAAGTTAGAGGAGATGGTTACCAACGATTCTTTAAGTGTTCTCCCAACGCTCTTCCTCCAAGAGAGCCACTGGCAGAAAAATAAATCATGGGTCCAGGCCACAGATGGCACCATACACACAACACTCACAATTGTATATGTAAATGGCCTAAAGGAAACAAGCAGAAACTCCATATGTATGCCTCTAAAACGTATCTCAAAACCTCTAAACCAGAGGTCAGTGATTAGCGGACCGGGGTCTGGATCCGGACCCAACCTGATTTAAAACATTTATAAATTACCGCATGTTGTCTAACTTCACTTGCGCCACTTCTCCCGTTAATATGGCAAAGATTACCGCAGTGTCCTGGATCAGGCCACACGTGATGCAGGCAAACCTGTGGCAAGCCGGGCGATGGGAAAGAAGGAGAAGATGATGGGAAGAGAGCAGAGAAAGTGTGGACTGCTGGAAGAACGGCGGTGAAAGAAAAATGAAATGGTGTGCTCAAAGATGACCCTGCACATTTAGAGTATGTTTGGCGCAACCTACTGCTGTGAAGCAGGATTCTCCAACTTGAACATAATCAATAATAAATATTGATTCAGGCTGAAAATGAGCACCTTGATTTGTGCTTGAGAATGCATTTGTCTCGATTCAAACTTGTCAGGACTCCTGTCTTTGTGTTTGTGTTTCTGTGTTTGTCTCCCTTCATCCACCAAGAGGCGCCTGGTTCTGGTCCGCCTCCTCACACACCTGCTGATGGTTTCCTCGTTAAACTGAGTGTTCTTAAGCTGCTGACTACCACTACCTCAACGCTGGAGTGTTTGCCAGTTTGGGGTACTCTAGCCAAGCTGAGATTTGCTGAGTCAAACTGAGTTTTTGTCAACCTGAGTTTAACTTTGTTTTTGTCTTTGCCTCTCGGCAGAAAGTCATCCTGTAAACTGAGTTTCTCGGACCTTCTCTCCCTGGAACGATCAACTGAGCTTCAAACTGAGCTGGGGTTCAAACAGGAGGTTTGGATCCACTTTCCCAAGAGATCGTTTGAGCTTCGCACTGAAAAAGGGATTAATCTCTACTACGACCCGTTCAAGTACAGCAGGAAATCTGAGTGGCAGTCAGTTTCTCCGTTCACCTATTAACAACCACATTCCTGGTAAACCCTGTTCCACCCTCCACCGAATAAGACAAACACTGGAACTACAGCACATAGACAGGAGTCAAGGATTCAAAAACTTCTCTGGAAACGTGAGTCAGCAACCAAATCCTCTTCTCCAAGTTCACGAGTAAAATTCCCCACTGCGCCTGAACTAAACGCTGTGTCTTCCAATCACTTTTCAGTTCCGGCTAAGCAGTGTTCAGAGCAACACTTCTCTCTCTGTTATAGCTCTTCAGTAAAACCCGTTAAACCTTTTCCCTGGTCTCCCTGTTCAGTTTTCTGCATTTGGGTCTGAACTTTGTAAAATTATGACAAAACCCAGGTTTAAAAGCCTTGCAGGGCAGCATAAAGCTCACTGCTCTCATTAAGCCATAAAAAAGAAAGTAAAAATATAAACGGTCAGTTCATGTGTTTTATAAACAAATGAATCAGGAAATTGTCTATATGTAACAAACTGAACGATTGTTGTTCTCTACTTAAAGAAACACTTTATATTTTTAAATGGAAAAATTTTATTTTTTTATATTGAAAAAGTCAATGTATAACATGGGTGCATAAAAACCTCATTTTATTCCAGTATTAAATTCTGTTTAAAGTAAAGGATTATAATTAAAAATGTCTCTGGAGCTTTACTGGTTGAGGATTTTCTTTATTCGGACCCCACTGATTTTTAAATGGCTACCACTGCTCTAAAATACAAAACTTGCTGAAGCCATAAAGTCTTAAAGTCCATTAACAGAAATCAGTTTTCACCTTTGGGAATCTAGCTATCAATATATAACTTTTGAAGCATGATCTAGTGAAACATATATTGCCCACAAAAGTTTATCTTGCCTGGTGTGAGATGTTAAGTTAGTTTGGAAATAAAATTGACCTTTTACTTTAGTAGACTTGCTTCAGACACAAAATTTAAGTATAATGTAAGTCAGATAATTTATTTTAAACAGCATTATTTAACATCACAACAGGCATCTACATAAACAGTTCTTCTTTATATATGTGTGACCCAAGACACTGCATTTTGACATCTTCAAACCATTCTAGGGCGTTCACCTGCTGTTATTGTGATTTTTTTTTTCTTTTGCAGATCAAGCGATTGTCGTTCAACAGTATTGACCAGAGTGTAAAATGTATGCATATCTGTGTGCATTTTTTTTTTACATTAAATAAGATAATATGTAATAATACAAGTTATGTTATCATTCCTTGTCACTCTATCATATGTTGGAGATTTGCTGCTTTACTCCATAAAGTCAAGCAGTGTTGTGTAAATACCATAGAAATAAGTAATTGAAAAAATTCAGGGTCATACTACATTATTATAGCTGGCTTCTGCCCCTCTACTTCTACAGCCCCCTGTCCATGTTTTTATGTGCCTGGCCATTAGACTTGTGAATAGCCTCATGCTGTAAAGTGCCATCCACTCTGATATGGCCATGCTGTGGTCAGACTGAACAGGAACACAGTGCTGTGAGGCCACTCAGCATCATCAGGGACCAGAGAGAGACCAAGTGCCTGCTCCTTGGAGCTCTCAAACAGATGGGACAGGACTACAGAGCATTTTTGCTTTCCCAGTTTGCACATTTCATTCATTTTAAACAGTACACAGTGCCAAATGAATCAGTTTTACACTGAGTCATATTTTCCCTCTTGTAGACCATGAACTGATGTGGCAGTAATATCACTTTTCATGCTGTTATGATTTCGTTTCAATTAGAAAATAAAAATGCCACAAAAATCACAGTCTAAGAGGGAAAATCAGCGGGAAAAATACACTCGCAGCTGTTTGATATAATAATATACGCATCAAGCTGTACTCTGCCAAGCATTGCAGACTAATTTGTGTAGGTTGATTGTTCATCATACAAACATTCTTTCAAAATGCCTTAAATTGCACATGAGCCAGCTTGTGCACTTTAAGTCCATGTAAATGTGTTTGTGTGCATCTGTGTTTTTTTTGTATGAGTGCTGTCAATTGCTAAAACAAATCAGTGAGTTTTTCATTTTGGTTAGAATCAAGTCAGTGGAATCAAAGAGCAATGGAACAAGAGAGCACATAGCTACCTTTAGTTGACACTAGTAACGCATAGTCCATTTCAGCAGCATGCAAGAATTAACTTCCAATTGTAAAAATTAAATTAACCTACAGCAATTGTCTACTACATTACAGTGTGACAAAACCAACAGTCTAATGAGAGGTAGGTCAGAAAGAGCTATTAATGTCTCAAAAGCTCATAAGCCTTGAATCCCATTTAAAATATTTCTAATTGTGTTACTTTATTCTGCTATACTTTGAAATCCAGCTGCTTAATCATAGCCCCTTCTTCACTCCTGTACCAGCAGGCGGTAATCCTTTCCTGAAAAAATATGCTCATCACGGAAAAACCTCAACGTAGTGTTGCATACCTCAGCCTCTTCGTCTTTCAGTGCATTCCCCTTGGGATTATGAGGGTTTTTTTTTAAAGCTTTAATTTTATAAGTCTCAGGATTCCTGATTCTGTGAATGACATCTTTTAGAAATGGTTTTACCTGCTTTTGTACACTTAGGTTCCACGCAGTTCCCCTTTCTTTGTACAAAACTATCTGAGCACCCAATTGTCCACAGAACTCTTTTGCTTTGCCAGCAAATGCTCTTGATTAATCAATAATTAAAACTCTATAGGATCTTTTTCATGTTAATATTCAGGCCAATATCTCTCTCAGCCTTCAGGGATGCACATGCTTGCTTTCTCCTTATAAGCTCCCAACAGCAGTCCTGCAGCCTACATTTCTATTCACATACAACTTCATGAGAACTTGTTTGCTTTAAAAACATGGGAAAGGTTACAAAGAGCAACATTTATTTTCCTAAGTGGAAATTTGCTGGTGTACATGCTACTGCAACTGGTGCCCACCAAAACTAAACTTCTGTTTTGCATGTTATCAAATTCTCAAAGCAAGTCTATACCAACACACTTTATTTCAAATGCATTTGAAATATAAGATAACAGCTAGCCAAAGCACTTTACAACAAATCTAAGTGAGATCATAAGAAAGCAATAGGAATACATAGATACATATGAGCGAACGCTTGTTTTACCTTTACTATAAGGGAATACCCCCAGCTTTAACCTAAAATTTAAAATTCTCTTCTATCACATAATAGTACAGAAAACCAAAATCACATAGAGGCTATTAAATCGGGTTATTCTTTAATGTAAAATAACATCTTCAATCTTCTTATTTCATTATTGGACTTCTGTAGAAGTCATGGATACTAATGAACATCCTGCTTTAAATTATGAAATGGGTGTCAGTGTACTTGCCACCAGGACTCCCTAGACCAGAAGTCAGATATCTTAGTAGTTGTATCATCGGACCTTCGACCATATGTCTTGGACACTTGGGGCAGTGCTGTCCACTGATTACCACCTGATGGTGACTTGTATACGCTACGAAAGGAGGAAGCCGGACAGACCCAGGAGTCAGAAGTAGAAGAAGCATGCCACTGCCTGTGTTGTGGCAGAGGCAAAAACTCTGACCTGGAAGGAGTTTAGAGAGACCTTGGAGAAAGACTATCAGTGTTTCTGAAAGATATTCTGGAAAACTGTCCAGGGCCTCCAGCGGAAATGAAGGAAACAGTGCTTTACTTACAAAGTTTTTAGCAGGAGCTGCTGACCTCAAGTCTTAATGACCTTATATCTTAATGACAGAACCTCCAGAAGCTGAAATCTCACAGTTACAGTTACAAATTAGCACATATGGAACATAAAAGTATGGATCAGAACAAACTCAGTTGGGCTCTGTCTGAGCTAAACACTGGTTACAGCAACCTGGTAAGAAAAAAATGGAAGCCTAACATGTACGTTGGGGTTAATAAAGCCAGAATCATCCAATATAATACCAGAGGGTATTTAACGAGAGGGTAAAGATACAGTAAGTCAAAAGGAACACCACATAGAGATTGGCTTCTTCCTTGCTGGAAAAGCTCCTGCCTTGCCTTCTCTGGATCCTGCTGAAGAGGCTGATTATAAAGATCAATCTATTGTGCATGTTCCCTCTCCACTCCAACATTAAGGTTTGTTTTAACAATTTTTGACCTGCCCACTGCCCAGCAACCTACCACTTGCTTCGGAATGACTCCAACCTCTTTTCCACCTCAAATACAACTGCCAAAGAGATGAAAGAGCCCGTGGATTGCTGTGAAATTGAACAATTTGCACCTGCAGTTAATGCTGTTGAAGACTTCAGTGTGGAAGAAAGTCCTGTTCCTTAATCTGAATATTCAGAGTATTCCAGCAATGACTACAACCATGCGTCCTAACTTCTTAAGTCCTGAACCCAGATAGATTTTACTATTCCAAAGCAGTGTTGTTTTTGACAGCAATCTTATATTTAGTCTTAGTCTTCAGGACGAAAACTATTATTAGTCTTAGTAATATTTCAGTCAATAAGTAATATTAACGATTAACGTAATATTAAGTAATATTAACGATAAGTGATAGTTTTAGTCCGTTTTGGTCGACTAAAATTTAAAAAGGTTTTAGTCTAGTTTTAGTCAGTTGTATTTTGCAAAAAAGTTAACCTTTACAATTTCGAATAACAGACTGACAGCTCTTACCTAGATATTATTACTGGATATGGAATGCTGCTGCGCAGGTTATCATTGCTGCTGAGCAGAAAACTTTCATTTATACAACTCAAATTAATTTTTTTTATGAATTAATGCCATTTCTTTATAAAAAAAATGTCTCATAAAAGCTGTGAAAATAGCAGATCTAGTTCAACACAAATAAGCTAACAAATGTGCAATAAAGGAATGGTTTCAGACATACATGGTTTCCACCCAAAAGCAAACACTTCCTGATCTACTATGAATTATGCATTACACACAGATCAATGCGATTTTCATTACTCCAAAAAAGCAAAGAACAAAAACATTCTTCTTTTTACTTTGGCTATTTTTGGCTTTATTTCTGAGAATTTACCCCTTTGTTGCTGCTCATGGGTCAAAGTAGATTTAAATTCACAGGGTTTTGATATAAAAAATAAATATACAGAGAAATAATTGCCTTGTAATGCCATGGCAATCCAGACCTAATTGAATGAATATACTAACTAAAATGTTGACATAGGAAACAGAGAAAATTATTAAATGACAATACAAGTACATTTTTACATCATAGTTAAATATATAGAAATGAGAACAATGAGAGACAAATATTCAAAGATCTTTGTACCTTTTCAACTGGCTCTTTCACCAAAAATAAACAGAATGTAAATAAATATTTTATTTGGATTTAATTTAAAGATTCATTGTTTAGTATCACCTCTTTTGAGCTGGAAGAAATAGACATTGATAGTTAGACAAAAGGATTTTGTATGTTTGGCAGAGGATGATCAGCCACATAGTTTATTAAGTAACGAGAGCAGGAAGAGCCATACTGCTGGGCAAACTATCAGAGTGGAGAGTGAAGTGCAGACTCTGAGGAATGTGCGTGCAAAGACGCATCTCTGCACATGCACAGCTGGAAGATCAGAGTAGTTCTTCTTAGTTCAGCGCAGTACTGGACCATTCCATGTTATTTTCTCAGACCCTGCCGCTGCTGTCATGGTCCATCTGTGGTCATGCAGAATGTGTAGCGCTGCACACCAGGTGGGTGGAAGGATCACAAAGGACGAAGCTGCATGGCTGATACTCCTTTGCAGATTACAGCACAATGATGCATTTTAAATGTCTGACCAAGCCCCGCTAACTTTTATTTAGTCTCGTCTCGTCTCATTGACAAAAATTCAAACGTATGACCAGTCATGTTTTAGTTATCAAAGATCCATGTTTAGCTCGTCAGTTTTCGTTTTGAAAATAAGAAGTGTCAATGAAAGGATTTCGTCATCGTCATTGTTGACGAAAACACCACTCTTCCAAAGTGTGCTTTATTTCACTTTGAACAACACACCTTCCCCATGTCTATTCATATTGAGTTAGAGTCACAAAATCTTTTTTCGGAAGTGCGGAAAGCCTTAGTTCCTTTAAATTAAGACTAAAACCACATTTGTTTAGGATTGCCTTCGACTGTTTTAGATAAACAGTTAAACTGAAACATCATTAGTTCAACTTTTTAATTTTCTTTAGTCCAACTGTTTTCAATATTCTTTTTTGTTTCTGAATTTTTTATTTTGTTTTTTTATTTATATATATATTTTCTTTTCTACTTGCTTTGATTCTGTTTTATTTTCCTATATTTTAATCATGTAAAGCACCTTGCATTGTCTTTGTGCTGAATTGTGCTTTACAAATAAATTTGCCTTGCCTTGCCTTGCCTTGTTTCCTTTCCCCTTGGCCCCCTTCTAGCTAGTTCTATACATACCTGCTCCATATCAGCTCATTAGCCCAGTCTTTGTTCTGTCCCCCATATATGCAGCACCTCTGCAGTGGCTCTTTGCTGGTTTCTTGTCAATTTGTTGCCTTATTGGTTCTTTGCTCCCCAAATGTGTTTTCCCTGACGTTTCCTGGATCTTTTGGTTATCCATATTTTTTTGTTCCTGGATTTTGCCTCTGTTGCCTGTGGAACCTACCGGTATTTAAATCTGCAAAAGTCATCCCTGCCCTCTCATATGGGTCCTCTGCATTTGGGTGCTCTAAAATCTCCACCAAACCCACAAGTTCCACATGTTTTTTTTCCAGGAAGTTTTTAATCACAGAGGTGTTCCATGACCATGGCTATACCTACTTCTGTGTTTCTATTATTGGCAGCAGTCAGTCTGCTTAGTCATACAGTGTTAAACACTGTTGTTAAGAGAAAACTTTCAAAAATTGATTAATCTGTAAAAAAAAATCATTACAATTCTACCACTTTTTCTCTGACCATATCAGGTAACTCATGGATGGATATTTATGTCCCTTTTCCTTGTGGAAGTAAGGAGAACCAAAGAGTTCATATGTATTTCAACACAAGGATGCAGCAATCATCTGCTAACAGTGCTAGATAATTCAGTGCTCTTTGCAATAAAAGCCCTAAAATGGTTTGTTGAGAGGGTCTGAATTAGCTAGAGTGGAAATTACATAGCAACGGGTTTTATTACAGATTCAATAACATGTCCAAAAACAGTTGGCCAAAAACCAGTGATCCAGTGATATTCCTGTCCCCCACTGTGATTTATTTTCTTTGAATGATCTCAAATTTATTAATCAAGCACATACTTTTAAGTTTGGTATGTTTATCTCACATGGCTGCAGAATTCAGAGTTATAGCAAAAAATCTTTGTTTTCAGGGAGGTATGGTAAAAATAAATTCAATAGGGTTAAGTTGGAGTATTATGTATCAGTACTTGATCCTGAGAAATTATACTTGGTAGTAATCGTAATATGAAAAGAAACATGAAAAATTGTTTTCCCTGCTCCTTATTTTATTTATTTATTTTGCATCACACTTAAGCATTTCGGAACATCAAACAAATGACATAATAAGACAACACAACCATTTTAAAGGATTCTGTAATACTACTACTAAGGATGGCATAATAGTTTCCAGGTATAGGGGGCAATCACTTTTTTAAAAAGGGCCTCCTATATTTACATTTTTTTCCATTCAAAATTTATGTTAGTGTACACCAATTATCGTTTTATTTTCCCTATGCTTTTTATCTAATGAAATACCAAATATATCAAAGTAGCCAATATCAAAGTAGCGATGTAGTATTATGTAAACTTATCCTATAGAACCTACTGCTGCACAGACAGTTATACTTTGGACTAATTTATTTGAAAAGAAAACAGATTATGCCTGATTGAATGAGGAAGATAAAGAAGACAGATTAGAAATAGCAAACATTTAAGACGTTTATCTTTAATCATCCACTTTAAATATGCAGTGTTTCAAATTACTGGTTGACAATAGAGATGGTTTAGTGAGTAAATGCTTTGGTGCCTGTGGTGGATCATATTCACGAATTAATTCAATTTATGTGGCAATGCATGTGTCAATAAGCAGTGATGAGGAGCAAGGGGATAAACTGAAGTCCTCCTTTTATTAATATCTCTCCAAGCTAATTTTTACCACTTCTCTCAGCATCAAGTACACTTATGCATACATTATCACTAGCGTTATATAACTAAATGCGTTACTGGTATATTCATGATTTGTTTTTGATGCAGCCATCCTCCCTTTTTTCTGTTATCATTGTATTTATTTACCTTAGTTTGCTATTGTATTGATATTACAAACTTTTTTTATTGTTTATACTTTGCACTAACTTTGAAGATGTATCATCAAACATATTTATGTACATTCCAAATAATCTGTCAGGTTCTGAATATTATATAATTCAAATTCTATATTCAGAATTTGCTTTGTTGGTCAAGAGTGTTTGCCATACTATGAATTTGACCTAAAGGATAAAAAAAATAGGCAGTTTTACATTTTACAAATATGTTTACTTTTTCTCACAGTAGCTGAAGTAATTTTCTACTAAGTAACTTGATGGCATGGCTATGAGGCAGGGATGTCCTAGGCAAGGCTTAGAGACCATTTGATGACCTTGCAATTATAGGTGGCTCTTAATCACAATTCATGAATAGTTTAAATTGAATTTGCCAGCTTAGGAAGTTAAAGCAGATTAATACAAACAAAGCAAAAATATATAGATAAACACTAGGGTGCAATCATTCTTGTAAAAAATACATTGAAAATTAAAACAATCTTAAAATGGAAAACAACACATTATTTTCAACTCTTCATTTGTCTTTAAGTTTTATTTAGTTGCGAATAGGAAAACAAATATCCACTGGCTTTTACAAAATAACCGAGTTTTATGAGCAGATTAATCAAATTTAAAAATATTTTGTCATTAGTTCATTGTTGAGTAAATCAAATAAGGACAAAATAAAAACAAAATAAAAACTTTGCCTCCTCAAGTACATTCACTTGATAACGTTGGCCCTCAAGCCCTTAACTTTGGACACCACTGATGCAAGGAGTTCTTAAACTAATTTATTATTTACCATGTGTTTAAAAGCAAAGCATAAAAGATTTTTTGAGGAGCACCATAGAAAAAAGAAATCAAAATATTCAACATGAAAAGCATTAAGATAGAGAAAAATACATTCAAATAAAACAGTACATCACAATACTGCTGAATATTTTTCATGATATTAAAGGGGTCATAGAATGCAAAACCAAGTTAACCTTGTCATAGATGAATAACGATAGTTCAGTAGGTGAAATGGACGTTCAGAGAAGTTCAAACCCCATCAACACCCCCTTTCTCTCTCAAATTTCACAATTCTAAACTTCCACTCTAAAACAGGCGAATTCAAACGAAGCACCAAATTGACATCAGTTCGGGGATGTTGTCTTATTTGGTTCTGGCCTGTACTTTGGTCACACCCCCAAAATTTACATACAGACCAGCTCACTGGTTCACTGGCTCAAGGACCATGAGCCGTCCGTCCGCAGCCAGAGGAGGGTTGCACTGTAGTCGGAAAAAAAAAAATCCTGGATGATTTCGAAATTCCTCCCGGATATTTCTTTAGGAATGAAAAGTAGGACATGTTCGTGAAAAAGAAGACGTCTGGTCACCCTACCATATCAACCATTTCGATGGTTGATATGGTAGGGTGAGTGAGTGCTTGTTGCTACGATGCGTAATTTACTCAGCAGCTTCGCTCGCTGTAAACCAACGAATCAGTACAAAGCTGATCTAAATATTCATGAGCATACCATAAAAGGAAGGAAACCTGTCGTTTCATTCTAAGGCTTTTAACCAGGCTTGCATTAGGGCTCATAGGACAGCAAATACAGTATGCCAATTTCAGCCCAACCAATGTTACACAACCTATTAAGAGACCCTAAAGACCAGTACCAAATGTCCTACATAATCATTCTATGACCCCCTTTAGCAAAGTCTTAAATCGAAAAATTCTAACAAATATTTCTTTTTCCTATTTACATCAATTTGTTGTGGTCTACAAAAAGTGGAAATGCATTGCTTTGGAATTTAAATTTTAGCTCCCCAAATTCTGCTTTACTTTTTTCCGTGGTACATCAGGGAGGATGTTTTATTTTTTTATTTTTTTGTGCTGTGTCTTTAAATGCAAAGAATACATCAAGGTGTCCCTCAATCCTGTTCAAGTATTACTGAAGTATGATAGCAGAGGTACAATATCCAGCATTGCAGAAGAGTTTTAATCCAAAGATGTATTAAAAGGTGCCAACAAAAGTAGAGTTTTTCAATCAGATAATGCAAAGGTATGTTTTTTTTTTCCAAAAGATGACAATGGCATCACAATGTTTTTTTACCCTAGTAGGCAACATGAAACAGAAGAAAAAAAATTAAGCAGTTCAATGTATGAATACAAGTTGTAATTCTTTTAAAAATATTATTGACAAAATTTTAACATAAACTAAATGTCAGATACCTTTTAAAATATACATTTTAACACAATATGAATAAGTAGGTCTTGTATACAACATGTTACCTAAGTTAATAAGTAAGCTAACACTAATGCCAGAAAAGTTACTACATTCACATAGACAAAAATAATCAAATTGAAGGCCTGATCAGCTCAAAAATGTTCAATTTAAACATGTCAGAGTGACGATTCTAATCTGCAGCAGTCTGAAAAAATTTTAATCCAAAACAGAGAGGTGGTTTTTGCCATTTGGATCTTTGCAGTAAAATGATCAGCACTGCCCATGTGTGCAACGTCAGCATGATAATTTCCTGCCAGAAAATTAGACAGATTAGCAAATCCTTTAATAATTTAATCTGATCACAGCTTAGTACATTGATACACATATCATCAATCATTTTCTTTTGTGCAAACAGATTTAGAATTTTCGATCAGCCATCATTTAGCTCAAATTGTATCGTGTGAACGTAGCTACTAATTACGTTTGAATCATGTTTTTCAAGACAAAGGCCGCAACCAAAATATTTCTGTTATTAAATATTTCTGTCTTTAACTGTTGTCTATGCAATATTATATTCAATTCAGTTTATTTATATAGTGCCAATTCATAACACATGTCATCTCAAGGCACTTTATAGTTCAATATGCTACTATAGCAATAATGCTACTTGAAACATTACACTACTTGGTTATGTAGTTTAAAAGCTAAAAAAAAAAAAACTAGCGCCTATCGCTAGTGGAAGCAGAAGACATGATATTGAATAAAACTCAAAGCATTATCTGTAGCTGGGCTGCGGAGTGTCGCAGTGTATAGCAATGTTGCCCTACAGCAAGAAGGTTCTTGGTTCGATTTCTTGCATCTTCGAACACACATGGGTTCCTTCTTGGTAGGGTTCTCTTTGTAGCCCTGCGATGGACTGGCGACCTGTCCAGGATGTACCCCACCAGGCACCAGCCCCACCGTAACCCTAACAAGAGAGGATGGATGGATGGATGGATGGATGGATGGATGGATGGATGGATGGATGGATGGATGGATGGATGGATGGATGGATGGATGGA
>NW_015150734.1:823160-852374 GCF_000732505.1 Cyprinodon variegatus
ATGGATGGATGGATGGATGGATGGATGGATGGAGCACACCTCTTTGTTGGGTTCATCATTTTCTGTGTAGACAGAAGGAACTGACCCTTCAGATAGTCAAAGGCTCCATCCAAAATGTTCTGAATGGTACCAACACTTTAGCTAATGTGGCTGTGCATCAGTATTCACCATTATAAATGCTGTGGTAATAGTACTGGTCATAAGGAAGGAGGAAGGAAATGAGGCATATATGCTATAAGGAATCCAACAATCTCAGCCCACCTTATGGAAATGAACAAAAATGTCAAAAGAGACGCATGACCATGTCATCCATGTGGATAAGAGACATTTGGAGATTTGTTATTTACAGTAATCAAGATCTCAAAGTGTAACAGCAAAGTTTAAATAAAATGAAGCAATGAAACAGCCAGCTGTGATGGGATGAAATATTATGTACATAAAGACATGCTTACCTTGAAAATCAAACTCTGGAAAAATTATCAATAAATTGTAACTATTTTATTACCAGAGGTTCACCTCATGCCAAGAAACAATCCATTACATTTCGGTGATGATCCAGATCACAATCTAGATACAGGAATTTTTGTAATGGACTCTTTAACATTATTTGGCATGCAGTCCCCTCCTAAACCAGAGGGTGGCAGCAGTGACTACTGACAGCTTCAATATCGGACTCGAACACAAAAAGCGATGCATTGTCAGAAGTCAAGATCTGCTGATCATAGTAGAAAGTAGAGTGCAGAGTGAAGGAAGAAGGTGGGAGCAGAACACACACCAGAGGCTGCAGAAACAAAGTGTGGCTTATTCATAAATCCATTTTAAGGACATTTTTACAAGAGGTGCACCTCATGCCAAGGAACAATTAAATGTAGTAATGATCCAGATCCTGTGTAAGTGTCAGCTATAAGTAACATGAAATTTGCTTCTTGGTGGAAGCCTAAACTCTCTGAGTGCTTTTCTAGTTCTGCTAAGGCTTTTGTGAGGTAACTTTATTAATAGTATCATAATAATTGCCACAGGAATGAAATGGTGTGGAAAACCAAAGGCTTTTTATGAAAATCTGATTTATAAATGCCAAGTGAATCAAAGCAACCCTGATCTGACAGTGCCATAATACTCCACAGTCTAGTCTATCAATTAGTATGTTTTAAAGGGTGTATTGTGTAAGGGCAAAAATAAATGTATGTTGATTGATTTAAAATCATTTACTTTGTCTGACCTAACAAATTTAGATTCCACTACTGCAATTATCTAAAAAAAGTACTTCAACTGTTATTTAATGATATAAAAGTGATTGTCAGCTTGACTGGCAGAGGCCCAATATTTAATGGAGAGGCAAGACAAAACTCACGTCTTGGTGGCTTTATTGAATTCCAGCTTGTGCACACCAACACCTTTTTACTCCAAAAAGAAGAAACAGCATGTTATACCAACCCAATTAAGGGGACATGAAGGAAGGAACCATACAAAAGGATTATTGAGAAAAGAAGCAAAATTAACATATATAAAAACCTACATCAAAACAATAAACTATACACCCAAAGTAATAATTACATACATAGAAATCAATACAATTAAATAAATCTAAAGTCAATCACAAAAACCCCATCAAATTTAACAAAACTCATCTAAAACTACCCTCCTGATTATTTTGGTTTGCTCCATGTGCATTGCAGCACCTGGAGCACTTCTACCTTTTTCAGTCACACCCCGCTGAGGAGCCAGAGCAGGAAAAGGTAGGTACTTTGACTTAACATTAACAGAAACTAAGGAAAAATAATTGGCATTAATGTTTACTCTTCTTTCCGCAGGCAGAATGGCCAGTCCTCCTTCTTCACAAGAATGCAAGCCAAAAATGTCTTAACAAAACTACAATAAATAACTCAAACAACTCAACTCTTTGTTCCAACTTATTACATAACACTCAATAATCATATTTAATGGGGTAATGTGACTCCTGGTCCCCATTACAGTGATGTTTTTATTGCTAATTAGAAGCATGCCAGATATCTAGTAATACAGACACTAAAAAATAAGATCACATAATATCAGTTTGGATTTTGCAATGTGAGAAAGCAGGAGCTGACCCCCTCCTTTTACAGTATGTAATTAGCACTGCCATCTGTATGCTTTGGGCTCTCTAAGACTCAGAGGTGAGAACTACACAGGAGGAGTTCAGCTGTCCATCCTCATTTACACACAAATCATTGCTTTAGCTGATTCATCACCTTTATTTATTATTCTATTGCTTTTTTCCCTTGGAAAATACTCCCAGATTAAGCTATCAGCGACAACCTAGACTATTTATCTGCTTTGCCTTAGATTCTCTAAGTACCCTTCCTGCATTATTCAACCTCCCACGTGTTGGTTAATAGCAGCAGAGTCTTCATTGTGTTAGATTTCTGCTTCTTCTCACATCCACCACACACTTCTTGTCACTTCCCTAATTTCTGCAATCATTGTCTGTCTTTCCATCTTTTTCCTCTTTATCCTCTCATTTACTTTCTTTCTTCACCTCTCTTGGGGCTCCAAGCAGGACTGCTGGACTCTCAGAGGAGAAATGCGGCTTTAAATGATGGGCTTGTTAACAGGGTCACTGATAATTCAGCTAATTAGCTGCCATATCACCTTCAGCTGTGGTCCCAGCAGCGAGATAACAGAGTCAGTCGTAGAGTAAGAAAAATATAAGAAACACTCTCTAGATATAGCACATTCTCACAACAAGAATGAAAACATATCTGCATTGAGAGAGCAGGTGTTTCTGTTGGTATAAGAATGCACAATTGTTTTTGTCCATGTCCCACATTTTGATGGATTATACTTTGTAGATATTAAAAATATTAAGTGCTTTCGACTTGTACATCCATCCAATTACTCCTGCTTAGTCCTTGTCAGGGTCACGGTGGGGCTGGTGCCTATCTCCAGCAGTCTATGGGCGAGAGGCGCGGCACACCCTGGACAGGTCGCCAGTCTGTCACAGGGTAACACAGAGACACACAAGGACACACAACCATGCACACACACACACACACACACACACACACACACACATATTCACACCTTAGGACAATTTAGAGAAGCCAGTTAATCTAACAGTCATGTTTTTGGACCGTGGGAGGAAGCCAGAGTACCCAGAGAGAACCCACGCATGCACAGGGAGAACATGCAAACTCCATGCAGAAAGCCAAGAATCGGACCCAGAACCTTTTTGCTGCAAAGCTATAGTATAACCCACTGTTTCACCATGCAGCCCCTCAACTTGTACAGAGGAATCAACTGTATATAAACTTGTACCTGTCTGTGCTTGCAGACTATACCATATTGCAGTGGCGGCTGATGGAGTTTTCTGCAGGGGGGGGCTACAAATTCAAAAATAGACATATACAAAAAACCAATCATACATACACTATGTTATCACACTTGTATATTTTAAAAAGTAAATTGTAAAAAGACTTTATAAAAACAAAAACATAATGTAATGTACAGGTTTCTTTTTGTACATTAATCTTGCCCTTCTGAGGTTTTGTGAAGACAAATCTGTGCTTTGCATGGTCCAATATGGTGTCACAAACCTAACAAAATGTTATATACAAGTTTAATAATGTAGAAGCTATTAGTCAGCATTATAATTTTCAATATACAAAAATTTTTATTTTCTGAGAATTTATTTACTTAAGAGCAACTATGCAAATTAACAAACACCCAGAAAAAGTGCACTATTTTATATTATTTTCTTTGTGAATCCCAGATTATTCATGTTCCTTTGCCCTTTCTAAAAAGTGCTTTAAATCAGTCCTTCCTGTCTTTATCCATGCTGGGTCAGAACCTGACGTTTGAATAAGGAGGCAGGGAAAGCAGAATAAAGTGTTAGCCTCGCTGCATGCAGTTAGCCAAGCCTTGCAGGTAAACCAGGTGCTGGAAAAAGACACGGTGTACCATCTCCCTCTGTCTTTAATGATTAATTAATTATTTTTTTATTAATTTTGATGTTCGGCTGATCAGGTCCAAACAGTTTCACCTCCAGCTTCTCTTGGTATGTTTGCTTTAAAGGACTTTGCTTCCACGACCCGTCCTGTCAATCAGCCACACTAAGACTGTGAATACACTTCCTGCTAGCCCAGGGTGCATCTCTCCTGCGCCCCAGGCTCTCCTGTCCTTTTGCAATATAGAGGCACGACTGCACATGTACAACTTTTAACGAGAGTCAATGGCCTAAGATTTTGGTGCCCCAGGGTGGTAATATGACACGAATATGACGACTAACGAAACAGCTTTACTCATCACAAAAGATTAAACATTTATCTTGCACATGTAAAAAATATATAAGTATGTTTCAAAATATTTTTATTTTATAATGTAATTTTTATTTGTTTTTATGTCTTAATCAAGGTCATTGGGTGGGTGGGGTGGCGCCCTAGTGCCCTCCATTGAACAGCAACCACTGCCCTATTGGCTATGCTTATTATCACAACTGAAAACTTGTGTATGCCAGAGAAAGGTCATAGCAACCATAACAAATATTGAAATAAACTTAAAAGCACAGGAGAAAATAACAAATTCTAGATGGTCAATGTAAACTGTAAAATTGTAAATGTCCTGTAGTTATAATGCTTTATCAAGCCTAAGGACCCCAAAATGGTTTATACCTCATTTAGTATTTCAAGTAATTTACTCACAAGCTAATGGTTGTAAGCTACCATGTTGCATCTGTTTATGTCTATGGGGCACCATAGTTGTGATACTCTAACTTCCTATATGCAGTAAAAAATAGACTCCTGTTTTCTACAGTAATACTCATATAACTCTGCAGTTGTGGGGTGTATAATAGATGGACAAGAGGCTGAGCACAGGAAGTTGGTAAATCACGGTGTCGTGATCTCAGCACTGATGCTGGTCTGATTCCTCACAAGACACACCTACTCAGCTCTGCCTACTTACCATTACTACTCATCTGATCCACCTGCACCTATCAGTATATAACCAGCTTTTAGACCAAATGTCAGTGCCAGATTATTTCCAGCCATTGGTGAGATCTATTCCAGCATTTTGATTCCTGACTTCCCTGCCTGTCTGCCCGACCTGATCTGTCCTCGATTCCGAGCTTGCCTGATCCCTGTCTGACCTCACTACCTACCTGTTCTGCCTGACCCTGATCTGTTTGTCTGCCTGACCGTTGCCTAATCTGGAACTGTTTCTTGACCTCGTCCTGGATTTCTCTCCGGTGCTCCATTGGACTTCTGACCACCAGGCTCTGACCCTGGACTTAGCCTACCACTACAGATTCTGGTTTGTCCTCCTGTTCCTCCTCCCTACTATTGTCTTTGCAGGTCTGACCATCTGCCTGACCAAGGATCATCAAAACTTGGCTGGAGTTTTTCTCTGGGACTTCCTGTCCAGAGACGACAACATCAGTACTACTGTCAACCGCCTCGAACCTAACCTTGTGGTCCATCCCAGACTGAGGACTAAGAGAAGGTTAGGGACCATTACATTTGTGATTGATGCACATTGAAAAGCTAACCTGGTCACTCATCTTCTGTCTCCATTTCAAAAGGTTGCAGCCCTAGTCGCTGACACCAAATGCAGCAGTTTGGTTTCAATAAACTGTGTTAAGCTTTCACACTGGCTGTCTGGTTTGAAATCTGGGTCCATCTGTTCCGATCATTACACACGGTCTGAATGTGAATACATCAAGGGAGATTACTTTAACAGAAACAACCTAAACTTGATTGCATCACTGAAAAAAATGTTGTGATTGTTTGGGGAAAGCAAAGACTCTCCAGATCTGATGTAAGAGAGACCCCTGTAGAAGTTCACTATTCTCAACATTAACATCTATAACATAAAAAAAAGCCCTATAACATACTTATGTTCCAGGAAGAATCAATTAGTTAAAATTACTTTTGAATTAAATTAAAGTGAATCTATACTGAAACAACTACTTTAGAAAAATAAATAATAATGACAGGTAAAACTCTACTCAATCCACCCTACCAGAAAAGCCAGTGAAAGCAAAGCTCCAACAAACATAGGATTATTTCACTGATGAGATGGTAAAATTGTTTTACCTGAGGAATTTTCCCTGATAGGCACACTTTAGGGAATGAAGAAAGGAAAATTTTTAGGTCTTCCTCAAGTCAACAAACAAATCAATGGCAAAAACCCACATTTTTCACAGACAGAGGAAGAATGGAAAAAAGAGAAAAAATTGTATTGTTTGTGATTGAAGTTACTAAAACAGCTGAGAAATTTTAGTGCATTAAGGGAAATGTACAAGTCTGAAGCATGTTTAATAATGTGTATAACCAGGCTATTCTCTTTGACTCGGTTTTACTGCCACATGTTTGTAATTAATAAAACAAAGCAACCTTTACTCAATGTTATCATAAGAATACAGTTTAATAATGGAAAAATCATTTTAAAAGAGAAAACATTATGATAAGAAAACCACTGGTTTCTGAAATTAAGACTAAAGTAGTGAGTTTATCCAGCACAGAACATTAGGCACACCACAAAACCCAGGATTAACCCACAAGAGCCATCAATAATAATCAGGACCTCTAGTAAGATGAATCAGGGCCATTAACTTGACCTCTAAACCCAGCATGAGTTTTTTCCACCTATCTTTTTTTAAACCAAATTCCCACGTTCATTGTGGGGTTAAAGGGATGGATAAACAGGCCTTTGTAATGCAAAATCCAAACAATGATGTGGAGGCACACTCCTGCTGGGGAGAACTGTCTCACTTTAGGAAAATCAGGATTCCTGAATCATGATTCCTGATTGGTCATATGTTGACAAACCTCTTAGATTGATTGACACAATAATTGGGTACCCAATAGTAAAAAAAAAAAAAAAAAAAAAACTGAGTCAAACCAGAGAAAAAGAATTTATCCCTTTTTTAGTCATCAGGAGAATTTTTTTTTTAAGATCAACTTAGGACTCCCCAGGTGGAACATGCAAGGAAACCAACAGAACCAACCAGAACCAACAGAGTGAGGCTGCAGAAATAATTATGACTGGATGAAGAGGAATGAAGGGCAAGAAAAGGAATGATAGCAATGAGATGATGAGGAGGAAGATGGAAGAGGTGTGAAGGAGTTGAGGGTAAAGGAGGTTTTAGGTCTTCTTGATCATACATTAAGTAGACTGTTGGAATATTAGAGGTCTGGCTGAGGCGTGAGCATGCTCTAAAACTTAATAACATATAACTAAAGGACTACGTTACAAAAATATGTTTTTAAATGTTTATTACAGGATACAGACAAACAGGAAGCGAGGATGGGGTAATCTGGAGAGACTTGCTTAAAGGTTGGAGATGAAAAGATTCAATGGGGGGGGGTGTATTCTCCAGGAAATGGATTTTCTTGTGTCCACTGTGTTGTCAAACACATTCTATTTAATAGATTTTTTGATTTCACAAGTCTGCCAATAATCAGACCAGGGTGTGATCAATGAAATTGAACCAGAAAAGGTCGCAAGTTAGAGACAGGATCACAAGTGTTTGTTTGTAAAGGTGTTTTTTTTTCAGTTAACTGAATTTGTGATCTAAAACATTTCAGTGGAACAAAAACATAAAAAGAGAAGAAACCTGTAAGGGATTTATTTATATATTTTTGATGGTGGTTATCCAAATTCTATTAATTTTATCATTCCATATTTTAATAGAATTATTGTAATTGTGTATAACTAATAAAAGACAAGCTTAATTTATTTTTCATTTTTTTCCGAAATAACAACTAAGTCAAAAAACGTGGTAGTTGTTTAGTACTTCCTAGTGTTTTATTGACTGTTTGCAATCTTAAACAGAAACTAGTTTTTCTTACTAGACAGCTGAGGGTACCAAAAAATTAGCAGGAATCACTAAAAAAAACCATAAAAGGCAAAACAGTGGTCTTACCCTCCATAGAAGCATGAAATGTCACATAATTAACACATAAATCAAGCCATATAATTCTTTTTTGGTTACATTTTTCCAAATGAGGGGACATACTAATGTTTCCCATTAGTAACACATGTCATCACTGATATCACTATTGTACTGTTGGTTTCTTGGGGAATCACCAGATCTGCTGTTGATCCAACTCATTTATGAGCCTCAGCTGCCCACTGGACCTGGGAGAACATTGTGGTGCTTAATATTGATATCAGCTAGGCTAATTAAAGTCTATTAATTATAGAATAAATAATTGAAAGTATAACATTTTCCCCCAGTTAGAGTAATTAAAGAAGACTAATTAATGTGTTAATTGATTTTATGTTAATTTAATTTTCCATGAGATTAAAAGAATCTTGGGAGAATGACAGGAGAGTAAAGGGGCTTTCCTTCTAAAAGGGTGACATGATCTGAGGCAGTCGAAAAAATGTTACAGATGCTATTCATGTAGTTATATAACAGATTTTAGAAGACTTGTTCATCTTTATTCTAACTTTTTTTTCAGGTTTATACTAATTGGGGGCATCTAAAAGGCTGGTGGGCAGCCCTTTATTAATTAGACTCCAGAAAGCTTTCTCACGCGCTATAGGAATTTTATATCAATCAAACCTCAAACACAAAACTAGAAGAAAATGGTGGAAATGCACATTTGAGTGGAACTGAGGCATATATCTGAGGGCTAGATGAGCCCTTGCTCTAAAAAGAGAGTGAAAAGATGAAAAACCTTCTCTGTCTGAGATCTGGGTCAAAGCTTTGAGTTTCGGCACAGAGTGAGTGCTGCTTCGCAGCTCTGCGCTACCCTGTAATGACTGTCTCTGGATAGGCTATATGACACGAATGTCCCTGGCATAACATCTCTGAGTGGATCAGTGACTGCACCCACACAGTGGATACTGTAATGAACAAACGCAGTAAGAACTAAAAATGCTGGTTCATTCGCATGGCACATCTGCTCATCCCCGGTCATGATATGCAGCAATAAAGAACCAATGAGGCGAAGAGATTTGCTAGATTATGAGACAATAGGGTCGGCTGAGGCAGAAGGTTCCTGCCAGGAATACTCAACCTTTACTCATTTCTTGTGTTATGAGTTTTCTTTTTCTCATTCTCAGTTTCAGTGATTTTGTCTTTCCGCCAAGTTTAAGCTTTACTAGAGGAGAGACAATCACACTTCCTCTTTGTAACAGCATTATGATGACATGTTTTCACCCAGCCTCACCTTTGTGGGTCACTGCACACGGAGTGCCCTCCACGCTTTTAAGCCTTTTGGATAATGATCTATAAAAAGCTTTGCAAAGAAACCTAGCTCTTTTTGCTGTACCATTTACTCAAGAGTAAAATATTTGACCCCTACAGAATCCTACCATCAACCTGAGTACATTTATTCTGTGAATATAAAACCAGATGTTAAAAAAATGTATTTCTTTTTTTGGTTGGAACTAAAATAATAATTACCGACCTGCTGTTAACCTGGGGTATTGTACAGTCTTGAAATAATTTTTTAAGGAATTTTCAGCTGCTGGATTATTAGGATGGGAAGTGAAGTACAGGAAAGGAAAAATGGAGAAAATAATTTATTCAAAAAGAAATTAAACTCTAATAAACTGTTTCTCCACTGATTAACAATATATGTCCATGCTCAATTAAAACCCTAAAATTGGTTTCAAATGTTTCAGAAAAGGATTCTGTAGTGATCCACCCCACTGTGCTTGTTGATTACTTTAATAATTCATTTAGGCCTGTTTAGTTTAAGTGTTTCCATTGTGCTGGTAGGAACCTTTTCCCATGTGGTGAGGATGGCTTTATCAAGAGTGACACCAATTTGGAACCAGCAGCTGTTTTTTAAACCTCCTTTATATTTCATCCCTTAAAGTATTGATGGGATTTAGGTCAAGATTTCATGCAGTAGCTCCACAGGCACAATGTTATTAATGTTATTCTTTTGGAAGAAGTTTTTTTTTTGTCTGATGGTTATTGTAAGCCGCAGCATTTACCCTTTAAGAGAACCAATCAGATAAGGCCCGTAAGTCAGGAGGGCTTCTAGCTGCCACATTTCCACCAGCCAGCAGCACTATAAAGCCCAGATGGTCCAATATCAAGTGGAGCCTTTACAGTGCACACATCTTACCAAGTAGGATCTAGATGTTTTTTTTCCTCTTTATTGGGAGCTTTTTAATTTCATATCAGAATTTAGAATCTCTTAAAATAAGTCCCACAATTTCACATTTAAAAAAAAACTTTCTTGGCCCTTTTGTTTTGCCTGCAGTGGTTTAAAAAGTTTGATCAGCTGATGAATATCTTGTTAGATTTTAAAAGGAATTTTTAACAATAAGCACTTTGGGTTTGATTTTATTGTTATAATCTTAAAGTTTTCTGATGCTTCACTTACATCGTACTTGAGATTCCAGCAGCAAAAACCTCCAACTCTGTTATTTGTTCCATGCCTTGTGGAACAGAAGTATTTAGAATAATAAACACCTTCATTGTCTAGTGGGGGGTAAACCCAGGTATGTTCTGATACAAAGGTGTTTCATAAATACTGTATATCTTAAAGGTATAGTGGAGGATGTTTTCTGGGTGGATCATCCAAATAAGTGGTCCTCCTAATTGTCAATCATTCTGGTGATATGTTTACGTAAAGCCATCCTACGTGATCCTCCCCATTTTCACTTACTGATGGTTTGTCTGACATAGTGGAATAATTGCAAATCTTCTTTTGGAAAGTAAGCTTGTATGAGTGATGCAAACAGCAACAGAGCGTGCGCAAGGAGAAATGGGATCCTGCATGCTCTGGCATGCGTTTAATAGGCGTGAACAGGTACAGTGTTTATCATGTGAATTCTTTTTTAAAGTGGAGAGGGCAGGTATTTTGGAAAATTTGTGAAGCTCTTCCACTATACCTTTTAGTACAGTACATTAAATGGCTGAGAATGTAGCTTGTTAAACTTGCTCATTACTACAGTCAAGAACAGAGTAACAATGATTTGTGACAATGCTGGATAAGCACCAAAATTTGTCCTCCCACCAAACACAACAAGCAGGTTTTGGGTCTGTTATAAAACCAAAAATGTACATTGAGAAAATCCTCCATGCCAACTATTAAGTATGGGAGAGGATGGGAGATTTAGACCTAAGATATTTCTTAAGACATGAAAACAATTTAACTGAAACTTGATGGACAAATAAATCTAAGAATGGATTATCAGTTATTGCTTCCGTAGGGCACTAATCCCAAAACAACAATTTTTTTATAAGACATTGACTCAATCATCTTGTAAAGAGGCTAATGTGTAAGTTGCATCATTTTCTTTACAAGTGAGGAATAACAATATACTGTAATGCATTTTCCTTTACCTGTCGATACTCACAGTTAGACAAATATATTTACAACATTTTAAACTGATAATGACTAGATCATGTTTTAAGGTGGTTAGGGACCAAAGCAGGTGACAGGAAGAGAGTAGATGCATGTAGATGAACAGCTATATTCTAACCAACACAATGATGAATTCACTTCACATGTAGGAATAAAGGAACCAGAAGGGCAATAATGGAGATCCTGGAAATGACCAAACTAGAAATAGCAGCCTAAAAAGAAATAAGGAGTAAAACAGGTCAGTGCAATCAACAAAATGGGTGCAGATCATGACACATTTAGAAGGATGGAAAAGGATATGGATTTTCGTTCTTGAAACTATGTTTAGAAAAAGTTCAGTGTCATATTATGCAAATGCATTTTAAACAGGTTATTTCACGTCTAATTTTTAAGGCTTCAGCTCAGATGCCAATATTTTTGGAAAACAATAAAGCTACACTTACACTACACACATCGACCCCACACAAGCACATACATTAAAAACTGCTGTGATGAAACAACACAGGCCATAGTGAATGACATTAACACAATGACTGCAAATCTGATTTTCACAGCTTGGTGAAGAGGAACACAACAAATCAGACTGTCAGTCAAAGGAGAAGACTACTGGGAGAAAAAAAAAGTACATCAGCTAAAAAAGTCACAAAAGCTGAGGAGTAACAGGTACACAAGTCTTGTTACTGAAGGGAGAAGGATTGATCCAAATGTCATTGTTATCATAATACTTGTTAGGACAGTTTGTCCTCTTCTGTCCTTCTGTCCTCCATCCTAGTTGAGTAAACTTATTTTTCCCAGGATGTGAGGTTTTTTTTATTAGTTTTAGGTAAATTCATTGGCGAATTATTTAACAGTTCCTTCAGGGGGGGCAAACAAAGTGTATAAAATCGAATTACGTGGTTATAAAGGAAATATTTAGTATGGAAGAAGTGATGCACACCTGAGAACAACATTTCAGCATTTAAATATCTCCCGTATCTCTGCTGTGTTGGCAGGAATAAGGTTTGTGTCATATGTGCTCCTATCTGCAGAGCAGGACTGCTCTCCATATCTTTGATATCTCTTTTTCATTATTGGTATAAACAAAGATCCCTTTGAACCATGAAAAATGGCCTGAGGCCAAATGTGACCATGCAACTGTCTTTGCCTTTCTCATTCTTGTTCCCTCTCTCTTCTCTCAATTGTCACATTGAAGAGACCAAAAAGGAAATGCACCCACTCAACACTGACAGCCAACGCAGATTCTAATCTCTTTTTCATTTGTCTGCCCCTGTTTATCACTCGACGACCACAGGTGAAGGATATAAGCTGCTTTGCTCTGCCTTGTCTATGTCTTCTTGTCCTCTTTATTAACCAATGGATGGCTGAGTGTGAACTTTAGAGAATAAGAAAAGCAAAAGACAGCTATCCACTTTATAAATCAGAACATTATTTTATAATTGACCAGATTTAATTTCATAAAGAGAAGACAGCATGCCAATGTCTTCATAGCCAGAATAAGCTAAATGTATTGTACTACTTACCATATTATCACATACTAAATTAGTTTAAAAGCACATAAAATAATGCTTTCATACGGCAATACTTTAGCAAGTCCATACATAAGATAATTACTCTAAAACATCTGAGACTTATTGAGTGGTAAAAATATGTAAAATTATCAAGCTGTATCCCAGCAGTAGACAAGACAACCATCTATCAATTCTCTTTAACCTTTTAATCCTTCCAGTGTAATTACATATGGAGCAGAGTGGCTGGTGTAAATCCTAACAGTCAACAGATAAGAAGTAAAGACAATACAAATCAGCAGCAAACGACGTGCTCCTCTGCCCTATTCTATCTCTAAGGTACAGGAGTGATTATAGTCAAACTTGCTCTGTTCATAAGTGTTGATGCTTGTAAAGGGGATTACAATTTAGGATTGCTCAGATACACCTTGTGAATTTAGAAATTGTCTTGCTGTAGTGTGCTGAGGAAGAACAGATCAAGGGACTTCTGCCGTGAACAGGTTTATCAACAGCGTTGCCCCGACTGAATCGAACAGATGAGAGAAGGAACACTGGGTGCTGCTCTTTGGAAAATTGGAAGCCAACCAGATGATGCTGGTGTGAGATGTTTAATACTGAATGATTGGAGTGTATTGTTTGAGGGGCACTTCAGTTATGCCCTCAGTATAACCGACAGCCGATGTCCATTAAGCTTCGCAGAATTGACTAACTTCAGCTTGATGATTTAAATGTGCATTTAAGGCACCGATTAAGGTGTCACATTTGACCAGGCCTGTCATTTTGTTCTTGTTCTCCTTATATGGACATGAATATTGCAGTCAATACAGGAGCAAAAGAGACAATGCAAACAGGGACTCTAGAGAGAAGCACTGGGTTAAATATTTGAACAGCCATCACACAAAGTCTGCAATTGTGTCCTTGAGAGGCAGTCTGGTCATAAAGAGACACTTTAATGGCTGATTATCAGTTTTCTGACAAATTGCATTAAAGAGGGATTTTGCTCTTTTAAATCAGATTCATTAAACAGTGATGGATTTAAAGATTGTTGACAAAAGCTTTTGAGTTCAAGATCCCCCTATTAAGCAAAACTAGCAACGTTCTTGAACTTTTAAACACTTTAGTTTGGAGTTCAGTCCCAAAAATGCCCACAGCTTAACCTGTAAATATTAGCTAGATCGACTTAAAGGATACCAGCATTTGACAAATCTTTGAGCCATGCTAAGCCCTGCCCAAATGTATAGACAGCAGAACTTACAGCTAAATACTGGCATACAATACCACAGAGAGTTAAAAGAAATCTATATGAGATAAAGTGAGCAAAGCAAAGCAATTCCAGGTGTTAGGCAAAACTGTTATGTCTAAGACAACTTTGATAAGGGGAAATGTAAGATACAGTTTCATCTTTCCAACAGCAGAGGTGGTCTTTACCATCTGTCTTCTTAATAGTGCATAACCTGTTAAAAACAACAGGCCATGATATTGTTTTTAATAATAACAGGTATGTCTGAGTTATATAACCTAAAATATTGTTGTGCAACATTTTGAGGCAATCATTGAAATCAGCTATTTTTTCCTGTAAGGTTAAAGAAATTTTCAGTCAGACTTCTGCACATGTTTACAGGTATGCTGGTTCACTGTTCATGAGCATCGTACTTGAAATTCTGAGCAACAGTCTTTTTAAAGAATATCTTCCTAATAGAAATTGAAAAATGTCATCCTTGACACTAGTCATTTCAATTACTAGTAATTTCAATCACTAGTGTCAATTTATCCTTTTAATCCCAAACTTCAATCTATAGTAGATCTTGGATATAATTTCCTAAGGTGTATTATATGACATTGAAAAAAGAGGAAGAAATACTGTGGATGTCAATGAAAATGGCTGAATACTAAAACTTAAGGTGTATATCTTTAATTTAGTTTAAAGGTCTTCTTAGGAGTTTCATTAAAGAAATAATAATTAAAAACAAGAGTTGACAAACTAAAACAACATCCTCTTAAAAAATAAGTCCCCTTTTTAGCAATGGAGAAGATTTCCTCTGAAGACAAAAATAATAATGCCAAAAACCCTCCTTAAGCAATTTGGTATCATGTAAAAATTCGATATATTCTCTAGTGTGAGCAAGAGTACTTTACTTGAAAGTATTAGCAGTAAATGGGTCCAGACTAGATGGGATACATATTAACAAGAGGTGATATATATATATTCCCTTTTCTTGTATTTCAGCTTCTTGTTCTCTTTCAGTATGCCTGAAAACAGCTGTTCCCCATGTGTGTGCAGACACCTAGTTGACTTTTGCTTTCATTAACCTCTCTCCGTGCTTGATCAGAGAAGGGGGACTCTACTACAATAATATCCTAGTGACGACACAAAGGTCAGGACCTCTCTGATCCTTAGAGGGGAGAATATCTCATTAAGAGAGAAAGCCTCTGGGACACTAAAGCAATTTGGATTGCCCCATGTTCTTGGGAACCAATTAAAACATTAGCCTAAACTATCACAGCACTCGCAGATGTTTAAGCAGTAATAGTAATTCTTTGCATAGCACTGGAAAGTCAAAGCCATAAGAGCGACTCCCAAGGCTAAAATAGTAATCAGAGAGGGGGATAAATATGCAGCGTGGTGTAAATTAAAATAGAAAATGAGACATGCGGCATGTGTAGATGGCTGGCACTTTAAACTACCTTATAGAAAATCCAGAGATCAAGAAGTTATAAAAGTGCTTGACAGGATTTCTGTTTTAAAAAGATGACAAGGGTCATCTTAATGCAGTGAACAAACTTTGATTCATATTGTAAAAATTGTTCAGTGACAGGCCGTTCTCTCCCACGGAGCTTCCACTCCATTTCCCCATCCCAAAATATGATTCAGGTCTATTAAAATGTGCTTCCAGGCCAGTTGAGAATCTCCCAACAGCTTAATTCGACACTAATAAAATGAACCTTTTATATAATCCAATCTTTATCTTTGAAATATCTGAATGACAGGTTGGCCGTGTGGAGACCTTCACCATTCTCCCCCCTCTGTCTTTAATCCAATTCAAGATTTAAATGCAAATGGTCCACAGATTCCAAGTATTCATTGGTGAATGATGCCAGAAAGAAAAGATCTGGTCAGAATCACCCTCAAATAAACTCCAA
The DNA here is from genome assembly GCF_000732505.1 of Cyprinodon variegatus. Classification (NCBI taxonomy): domain Eukaryota; kingdom Metazoa; phylum Chordata; class Actinopteri; order Cyprinodontiformes; family Cyprinodontidae; genus Cyprinodon; species Cyprinodon variegatus. The sequence goes on from NW_015150734.1 coordinate 839,119, forward strand.
CTAAATTATCTGACAAATAATCTATATGAAAGCTAAACTGACAGAGATAATTTTCTGCTTGCCGTTCAGCATTTTTGCCTTCAAGATATCTGTCAAAAATATCTGATTACTCATGAATGTCCTTTCATTGTGTAGGGCTGTCTTTCACAAACTGTAATCAGAGGTAAATCTGTCCATCCACAGGGTATAATGAGTGAATGGAAAGTCCTTCATTCAGCTACCTATCGATTAGGATGCTAAAGTTTTATATCAAAACTATATATTTTTCTTAAGAATTCAGAAAATCTGCTGACAGAAAACGTCAAGGAGTAAACATTTAAGCATCGCCTCTGTCCTTGTAGCAGAGGTGATTGACAGAAGACGCTTGCAGATGTGCTGACTCCACATGACATCTCACAAAGGGATGTCGCTATGGGGTCATGCGATGACAGCCCAGAGTAGTGGGTCATAAATCCATGACCCTTTGAGCTGAATAAACATAGAAGATATCCAAAGAGTCCACTCGACAGTAGGCAACAGGGGCTTATTGCTGCAACAATGACTGCTCATGAGAGTCACATAACCCTCCAGTGTGACTGAATTAGAAACCCTTGATCAAACACACAGCTACAGCCAAAAGGTTTGAGAGCGAAGCCACTTCTGAGCTTTTATCTGTTTAGTAACCACAGCACTGATATCTGCAGATAGATGCAGATGCCGTCTGTCTAGCTCTGTTCATATACAGTAACGCTTTGCTGTTCTGTGGACTCTTAACTTCATGTGTGCATGGTAGTTGGAGGCAGGCCAGCACTTAGCGACCGTCTGGCATTTCACCCCTGGAGCCAAACATCACTGCCAAATATATGTCTCGTGCAAAACTCTTAACAGCTACACATCAGCATTGCAGATATTTCACTGTCTTGCTTTGTAGAGTACCAGTGGAAGATACTGATACTATGGATTTGTTGTCATGTGTCTAACATATTTTCCTGATGTAAAAGGGATTGTTTTAAATATTTCATATAGTCAAAAAAGTTGCAGAGGAAACAAAAATATCAATTGTAAATTCTACTTTTTACAGGGCCTTGCAAAGGTATTTTCTGCACGTTAATGCTTTCCACATTTTCTTACATTGAAAACACAAACTTAAAACTCCAGTGTATAGTAATTACAGGGATTAACTGACAGAAATTACTTTGCAAGCCAGATGAATTGTTGCAAGATTTGTTAATTCACAAATTCCCGAAAATACTTCTTGCCAGGACCAGCAGTAACGTTTGGCTCGGTACAGAAATGGCCCATCCTTAGAAAGATGTTTACACGTTCCTCCTGACGGAATTTTATAAGAGTTTTATTTATTAGTTAATGCCGTGAAACTAATCAAGACTGTGATGAGTCTCAGCTGCTACTGCAGCTATGATTGGCTAAAAACCTTACATGGCGAGTACACAATCAGCTCGAAAAAATTGTACTTGATGTCTTTCCCTTTTCCAAACACTTTCAAATGGAGGTGTTCCACGTTGATAGTGTGAACGAATGCATAATAAATTATTAGCCTGGCTAATGTCAGGTTAACAGAAATTTTATAAATTATACACAAGTAAATAATTTTTTATCCTCTATGAACTAAAAGTCACAATCTTCATATTTGTCTTGCCTTAGAAAGTCCTATTTCTAATTACATTTAGGCGGTTCACGCATTTATGGTGGCAGACATCTTTGTGCAACGGCAGCTCAATAGTTTGAGCTCAAACTATTGAGCTGCCGTCAATTGACAAACTCTTGACTGTAAGTATCACCCTTACTACTGTGACAGCGGCAAGTTATGCCTTTATACAATCTGATATATCTTCTACAGAGACTAATAAAATACTATTTATAAAATTAACAAAGTAAACCAAACTCGTCATCACAGACAAGGTAGAGGATGTTGCACAAGCTATTTAGTACCATGACGGTCTCTGTATTACTGGAAAGGGAGAAGCACTAGGGTGAGCACTTCATGTCATTGCAGTCTGCAGTCTGGCCATTAGATATCAGTGAAAATTACACTCTAGCCGTGTTTCTATCCATCTGATGTGCGAGTTTTATGCAATTTTTAAAAGTTAGAGAAAAGAAAATGGAATTTTGCGTTTTTTCCATTCCGTATAAAACAAACTAACAAATCACCGCAAACCGTTATGTCATCATACATAATCCACATAACGTCGTCACACATGGCTGTAATAAGCAGGAAGTAGAGTCTGCACTCTACTGACCACAGATCAGTAATGGAGGAAAGTTTTAATGAATGTGTTACTATCGAGCAAATTTTCCTTTATATGCATAATAGGAACATCCAGGAAGATGCCGACAGCAGAAATAGCTGATCAGTCATATGAGGTAAAAGTTTGCAACACCAGAGGTGATATTTGAACTCTTTTTTTCGCAAAATCTAGAAGCCACCTAAAAAAAATTTCCATGAATTTGAAGGAGTTTCTTTGAAATTTTTTCCTATCCATCCATCCTTTTTCTGACACGCTTTATCCCAAGTGGGGTTGCGAGGGGTGCTTGTGCCTATCTCCAGCTGTCTACGGCAGAGAGAGTACACCCTGGACAGGTTGCCAGTCCATCTTATCTGATCATTCAAAATGTGCATTAAAAAAGCTGATGGACCAACAGCAGGGTGTGTTTATTCTTCAGCAGGGAGCAAATCTGAGTAGATGTTAGGATACTAAAATAACTTCAGAAAGAGAAAAAACTTCACCTACCAGCGGAAAACAGACTTTAAATATAAAGTCAGAACTGCAAAGAATTAGTTTATCTAATACTAAATCATTTACTAGAATGAAAGAATAAAAAAATCTCACTAAACCCCAATTAAATATTAATTGTAGAGACTTTAAAAAATAAATTTATACAGATACTATCTTGTTGAAGAGAGATTAACCTGTTGTGTCAAAGCATAGATGTCAAAAGCTAGAAGAGGTATACACTCAAATACTTGTAGTCATAACTGTAGTAAAAGTTAGTTCAAATTTACTGACCAAGGGTAAAAAATGTAAATGCCAGCAGATGGCTGCAAGAAATTTTAAATCCCAGAATTTTATTCTGTTTTCTCTTTCCGCTTACACAATATTTTGTTTTTAATATACAGTATGAGGTTTATTCTAACCTATAGGAGGATATAAATTCCACACATCGATTCAACATCTTTATACTAAAAGTCTTTTTCAATATACATCTGGCTACAGAAGTTCTTTCTGTAAGAAATCAACCAAACTTAGGCACTCGGCTGTTCTTTATTAGTGTTTTTGTGTGTGTGTCTATTTTCTTTCAGTCTAAAATACTCTCTCAACCTCACATTCATCTTTCTCATATTTTAAACAGGCCCTTTCATATTTTACAAAGATGTCAACAAGCTTACTTTATATTACACTCTTACACTCACCAGAGATCTGAAGCATGAGTGGCCTTGCCCAAGAGCACAATGATGTGTGACAGGTCCAAATGAAACAAGTCATCTATTCCCTCAAGATATATGTTTTTAGGTGGGGTGTGTGGCACTGTCATCTTTATTCCATAAACAGTTATACACTATAACTGTTAATAAGTTCATTAAAAAACCTCATCCAAGTGAGCAGTCCTCCACACTAAAAATACAGTTTCCTTTTTGAAGCTTACTACACCTTTAATACCTACCCAGCAGTCAGCCTGGTCAGGCTGAATATTAATACTATTGTCTACCGCAATTTCAATTAGTGAGTCTGTTGTGTAACCTAGACAGAGCCACGTGATAGCGCACAAGGATTAAAAAGAAATATTAACATACGCATTCATAGACCTTGACAAAAATACACAGATACTGTAGGTACAAACAAACACTGCAACATATACACCCCCGACACACACAGACACACACACAAGACAATCCCTCTTGGCAATTTATGACCCAAATCCTCTATGAACCCTCCCTCTTGGCTCCTCCACTTCTCTTTTCTCTCAGTTGTCTTTCTGGCAAAGGATGGGGACCTCATAGATGCATTTTTTTCTCCCCCAATTCAGTTTGAATTTTACATGAAGAGTGGCACAAGCACACACATTTCTTAATACATAATACATGCCTTTTACATCTCTCCCAGCAGATATGCCTGTCATCTTAACTGAAATGGAAACTTAATTTTTAGATTAAAATATGACTTGTGTCATCTCAATGTGTCTCTTTGGAAAAAGAAAAACAGGGACATTTATTTTTGTATAGATTAATATTGTATTTAACATTTTGGTGACCTTAGATTGCTTATAATCAGTTTCTTGTGTTTCTAAAGTTTTGCTTTCAAGAAGAGCCCCACTTATATCACTGATCTCACCTCAGAGTCAGCGACTACAGCTGTTCTCTTCCCATGAGTAAAAAAGAACAGGTGTCTTGGAGAAAGAGCGGCTGCTGTGTCTACAGAGGGTTAAATGCTGGCTCTGACCCCCACCGACCACCCTGCTGAGTCTATAATGCCACCCTCACACGGAGGGCAACTGCAGACACACATTGCTCTGCAGTGAGAATATAAACTAGATGAGGCTTCACTGGGTTACAAAGAAAATGGGGGGATAGATTTTAGTGTAAGTCTTAAGAGGGTTAGCATATGCTCAATAATCCCTTTCACGTCAGGATTCTTTACCATAACAAGCCATCTGGGTAGTAGGTGAATCATACAAATTATATTTTATTATATTTTCTCATTACCTCTGCAAGATCCGCAAACTTAACTACAGATTTCTACACCTAAAACCTAAAGATGAAAAAAAATAATCTCATCCAAATTTTGACCAATTGTGCAATTGCTCTTAGACCCACTGCAAGATCAGGGCTGCAAGAACAAAACATAATTTTGTTCTTTTAGCAGCGAGGAAAAAAAATGTCTGACTTCTCATTAAGATTTACACAGCAATTCTCAGAATCTGTACTACAACGCTGTTTAAGACCTGAATGCAAGTCAGTGCATAACTAGTCTGCAACTTATTTTCAGGGCATGAAACCAAGGTTCAGATGAGAGCCATGATGTGTGTTTTACACATCACTGCTTTAAATTAGTATAATATCAATAGCTACATTGTTTGAGAAAAAAAGATTTTAGCTTCTGAAAAGCAGAAGAATAACTTTTTTTTATGAGTTCTTTCTAGGAATTATTCAGTGAAAACATAAAGGAAGCATATTATGAGTTGCATTTTCAACAAACAATATTAAAATAGGGTGGATGAAATTTGTTAACCTGGCAACTCTAAAGAAAGTGTCTCTAAGAAAGGGTCCTCTTCTTATGTAAGATACACATTATTGATTAATTAAACACATTAGACAGTGTTACATGCTGATTTAGAAACATTAAAGAGCAACTTGAACATAGTTGTAAATAAGTTAGTGTATTTTTACAACATTATTGCCAACCTTACTATTCAGATTTAATGTTTAATTTTTTTAACTAAAAAATTTTTTTATATGAATTTTTTTTATTAGAAGTTCCCATCAGATTTTTCTTTTTTTTTTTTTTCATTTTACAAGGTTTTGTTTTTTTTTTATATGAAACAATTATTCATATTTCCATATGACCGTTTATAGATAACTGACAAGTTTCTTTTAAAGAATGTTAGCAAAACATAAATTAATGAAAGGTCTGAGGGTTATATTTTTGTTGGACCGCAAATTGTTTTGGGGACGTTTTGAAAAACATAATATGGTCGTGGTTCCTTTGGACCTAGAATTCAGGCAGACAGAACAGGTTTGTTTAAAGATAAACAGTGTATTGACAGCTGTGGATAACCATGGCTCATCAGCTGGGACCAGCTTGATGGAATCTCTGGTTCTGAGTTCAGTCCGTGTCCAGAGGAAGGAGTGGACACCAGTCAGATGACTTCTCCAAAACGTGCGGCGGAAGCTGCCCAGAGAGTTCCAGGAAAGAGGAAGAGCAGCCTGTAAAGCAGAGGCACAAGAGCAGAGGAGTCAGAGCCAAACCTCAGGAACCCAATGTCAAGAACTGAGGACAGATGGACCCAGTATTCAAGGAGAGACAGTCAGTAGGAAAGTTCAAACGTTTATTAAATAAAACAAAACTAAAGTGGAGCTGTGGCTCGCGGACACTGCAGGCGGGGGGGCGGGGCACCGCCCAATCTCAGACACTCTGGTTTAACAGTCCAGACAACGAGTGTCCCCAGTGCTGCAGTCCCAGAGGTGATGCTGGAAGCTGATCCTGGTCAGGGATCCAGAACAGACAGGAACAGACAGAAACAGGCAGGATCCAGATCAGGCAGGAACAGAGACAGGTGGCAGGATCCAGACTTCCAGGCATCCACAGGCTTCCAGGAGGGTTCAGAGTCTTACTGGGACCAGAAGCATGACCAGGTGGTCACGCACAGGAGCAGACAGGATCAGGTGCAGATGAGCAGGCACAGTGGAAGAGGGTAGCCGAGACAGGACGTAGAACCGGAACTTGAATCAGGACTTTAAACTGGTCTCCTCCCTGGAGCCAGGCTTACTTTGATAAAAACTGAACCTCCCCCCATAATGAGCCAAAACCCAGAGGACTCCGCAGGGGAGGAACAGTGGATGATCAGGAGACGATACAAACACTAAAACCCCCTTTCCACTGGCCGCTAGGATCCAGGACATGAACCATCAAATCAAAGTGAACAGACAGACTAACAAAAAGACAAGCAATGATCTGGCGCTGAATGCTCAGGCTGAACTGAATATAAACTAGAGGAAACAGGTGAGAGGAATAAATTATAATGAGGCAGGGAGGGAAAAACAACAGGTGAAAGGAATGACTAATTAAGGGAGAGCAAACAGGCCAGATCATGACATCCAAAGGCAGAAACAGGTCAGGATCAGGCAGTCAAAAACACAGCAGGGTACGCTAGCTCCTTCTCACACTTGGCTCCAATAATCTAACACTGATGGCTGGAAAACAGGCAGCATAAATAGGAGCTAGAACAGATGGATCAGATGAGCGGTAATGAGCAACCAGGCAGAGTTAGACAGGTGAATGAAATGAGCAATTAAGCCAGCTATCAGCACCAAGATCATGACAACTGACTAATTCACTAGGCTTGGACTCTAATCTGCGATGGCTGAGTCGAGGACTGAACCTTTACAAGTTGCACGTTACCGACTGCACAACTACTTTACCCTGACTGGTTAACTGTAGTTCTTTTCCAGGTATGCTAACAACCCTTAGACATATAATGGTACACAAAACCTTCCAACAGACAGACACATAGTTATTTAGGCCCCCCTGACACAGGTGTAAGAATACCACACACCAAAAGTATATAAAAATTAAAAAAAAAGATCAGAAAGAACACAGATGGTTTCTGCAGGGTCTTTCAGATGCTTTTGTGGGTGCATAAGGAATGAGTGCCACAGAATAGTCCACAAGAAATGTGAGAATACTCTGCAAAAAGGATTAAGTTTGATGGGACTCCCTGGTGCATATTTGGAGTTGGCGGAAGCAGAAGCTATCACCAAGGTATGATCCTGCTTTATTTCCCTTTTGCTTCTTGGCGTTTTTGTGTGTGAGAGAGAATGTGAGAACATAAATGCAGGAAAACAACGCTCTCTCTCTCTTTCTATCTTTCTCTCTACTCTCTCTCTTTCTATCTTTCTCTTACACAGACGCACACACACCCTGTAGCAATACAGAGATAAAGCAGGATCATACCTCAGTTACAACTTCTTGCTCCCCCCAGGCTGTGATATCTGTGCTGAGATGTCTGTGGATGACAGCCCTTGTTTTGCCATGTCTAAAATCATAACTGAATAAGCTTCTAACGACATCTATTCTGGGATAGAGCAACACCATCACCCTGTCAAATTCAACAGTTTTGTTATTTAAGTGACCTCATCTGAAATATGAATATGAACAAAGAGGCCTTTTTCATATCAGTTTTATAGGAACATTATTTTACGTAATTTAAAAAAGAAAGTGAAACTCAAATCATCAATATAGAAAAACACTGTATTTAAACCTCTGTTGAAATAAAAAAAATCTTTTTTATTTTAAAAACAAATTAAATTACCTTTTTGCCTTAAAAAAAAGTTATTAGACATATAACCTGAACATTTCTTTAATCTCTTTTTGGTGTCTATGGCACATTTTGTGCCAAGAATCCTAAGAAACAATATCAGTATGGTCATTTTGAATAAACACAATCAGTCAATCAAATGGCCCAACAACAATGGACCCAACTGGAAATTACGCCTTTACAAGGGCCATTCCTGATTAAGTTAAGATACAAATGATAAAAAGATAATGCATTCTTTCACACTGGTATGGGGTTCCTAATATTCACTCTGATCTGGCATTGATGAATGAGATTGCTGGGTAATGTGAAGGTGTATTAAGGGCGAGGGAAGAGAGAAAGGGATGCAAAGAATGGACTGAGGCAGTTGGGTGATTAACTAAGGGCTGTGTGAATGGCCCTCTGATAGTTATTTCAAACATGCATTGTTAGGCTTGCCCTCGACAGTGTTTGAATGCAGAGATTTATTGTTCTTGTGGATGATGCTCAGACTGCAATGAGGGCAGATGTTTTCTGTGCAGACGTGTTTCACTTAGTAATTGTCTTCTTGCTTCTCTTTGCATTTCTTTCTCTGCAGTTTCTATAAAACTGTTGTTTTCTATATCCATCAACCAACAATCAACACAATAAAATGTATCTAAACTGAACTTCCTCTTAGAAGTTTGGAATGGAACTCATGTGCAGAGACCAAAGTTTGCAACTTAGACCTGAGTCCATGTGGCTGACAGTCTCTGCTGACAGAGTCCAAGTCAAGAGTTAACTAAAAAATTGAGACTTAACTTCGATTCCAGTTATATGAAAAGTCTTCATCTCATATAATCAAAGTTTAACGGGAATTTGGGGCCCTATGAATGAAATTGATAAAGGCCTCCCCATAAAAAAAAAAATATGCAAGCTTTAAAACTGCTATAAAGATGCCCTAAAGATCATTTACATTTTCAATGTAGTTTTTCTTGTAAAATTTATGTAAAGGAAAATTATCTTTAACTTTAAATTAAAAATCACCCTAACAAAATAATTATTATATATTATTTAGAAACAAAAAGCATCTGAAGCTGTATCATAGCTGTGTCTATGTTGCATACACATGGAAAGAAAATAGGTTTTTTTTTATTGTGAAAATATAGTCATATTAGGTTTTACTATAACTTTACTAAAGGATATATTTTTTTATGCCGTGAGAACAAATTTTTTATTAGTTTATATGTGTAGTGAAAAAAAAACATGTATTTTTGGTGTGGTTGCTTCAGGCTGCTCAGTAGAATGATCAAAATTTATACATGTCTTTTAATGGTTGTCATTTAATCTGAATATAAAAATCTAACAGAACATTTTAAATAATGATACAGATTTTAATACAGGTTGCTGGAGGCTATCCAATGCACAATGGGTCAATAATTTTTGCATAATTTTGCTGTTGAGGGAGAAAATGACAGAGAACACAAACATAATCGACTCTACTGCTGTATTTTCTTTGAATTATATAGACGGACATATCTTTTCTTTTGGGGCGCCCCCTCAGTCAACAGCCCTTGGAATCTTCCTAACTTATCCCTCCATACGGCGTCGCTGCATTTGTGCATAATTTAAAAGGATTCTAAAAAAAAATGTCTTACCAATCTGTGCCATGAAAGTTACCAGAATTTTCCAGAGCTTTTCTGATTTAGTAAGTTTAACTCAATAACATGCTATCATGGTAAGTCGGCTAAAGATGATATAAAGATGTGCATTTACATGTTAAACTGTTTGGTTTGCATTCAGTGGGTTATAAATGATTTATAACAACCTTCCCACAATTTTTAAAACATCATACTGTCCTGTAGTAACAACAAGATGGATATCACCCTAACTGAAATCTGAAATAAATTACCTTAAGTAATTTCCAAATAAAATAATTGTAACTGCATCTATCCTATTCCCTTACTGTTAAGCCTGTGAAACTGAGCATATGTAGTTCTTTTCCTCATGTACATCCTCTTATGTTCATGATAACAAAATTATGACAAAATGTGTGCTTAAAAAAACACAAAAAGCACTGAAACATGAAACAAGGGGAACCTATCAATACACACCTATTGATTGTGGCAATTTCCTAATGAATTTTAAATCCAATTCAAAGAAACTTCAAGCCATATATGCATGGTAGGTTGGTTAGAACAGCAGGGTTGACATCTCTTAATAAGTCAGCTGAAAGTTTTAATTTCATTTAATTGAAACATCCATTTCAGTTTTTAGATAGAGGAATTTTTTTGTAATTTAAAATGTAAATATCAGCAGATGTTACTGATTTTCTGCTGCATTATTTTTGGAAAAACATCATTATTTCTAGGGCAAAGGAATTTTTATTTTATTTTATAGTAAGATGGTATATTTAGATTTATGTTTTTCTTTTTGTTTTATATATTAACCAAGAACTTATTTTTTTATTTACACATGCCTACATAACCAAAAGTGAATTTAAGTAACATTCACAGCAGAATAGTAGAAGAAGAAATGGGAACAATCTCCAAATCCATCAGACTTAGCCCAGCACACTTCTGTCTGTTGAAATAAAGCATTTTTCCAGTTTGACCTCAAATGCTATTTTAAGGGACTGAAAACCCCTTCTCAGATTTATAAATAGGTATCTCCTAATGAGAATGATGACACCAAGCAGAAATACTACACTGTTTCTTTGGGGAGCCAACATAATCTGTATTTTTTTTATTTCATCTACAGATCCACAGATCAAGAATGTCCTCTGATCAGAAGAACATTTAGCTCATCTGAACCTATAGCTGGAAATATGTGATGTGACTGATTATAAATTCACACCATGCATGTTTTGGGAGGGCATCATCTGACTGTATACATCGATATTGTTTGTGTCCTTTCTTGTTAGATTATGAAAATAGTTTTTCAGACTGAAAAATGTAAAAAATAAGACATAATCTTAGCATCTCTACTGTATGTATCTTATGGTGTTCCAAGATCATAGAATTAAATCAGTTTTGCTTTTTTTGTGTCTCATCACTGTGTAATTAATGGGTCATTTTGATACATGTAGAGAGGAAATAGAGGTAGGAATTTCTGGTGCTTTAAATGGTTAAAATCTTACTTCGGAGACTAGAACTTGATTTTGGGTAACTGTGGCTCAGGGTTGATTCCAGCTTCCTCCTGTCACATGGGCACTTGACCTCAAGTTGCCTACCAAGCAGTGCATTGTTGAATGCATGTGTATAAATTTGAGATAGAAATTGGGTGAACATAACTATAGTGCAAAATACTGTAAGTGGTCAGTATCACAAGAGAAAACTTTTCAAATTTCAATTTCAAAACATTTAAATACACAATCATGAATTTTAGAAAAATAAATAAATATGGGGTTTCTCAAGGGCTCCATCTTAGGGATCCATTTTGTTACTACGTAAATGATTCTTGCCCTCCTAGGTATAAGTATTAAGACATCATACAGTACATACATATGCTGAGAACACAAAACATTATCTGTGTTAATACTTTAAATGATCGTGATATCTTACTGTTAGGATCATATTTGTTATTTATGTATGTGCTTGTTAAACCCTAATATTACCTGCCTTTTAAGTTTTTGGGCTAATTTTTTCCCAAGCAGTTTATCTAATTAGGACTGTTTTATCAGGATAAAGAGGAATCATCTTCATTGTGTGTAAACAAAGATTCGGAAAAGAAAAGAGAGTGGATACAATAGCTGCTAACAGAGAAAAGCTCTCAGTTTGAATTTGGACTTTATTTGATCTAAAAATACTCTGCATTATCACGAAAAGGATGAGGCCAGTGATGTTTCTTTACATACTAATTACATGTTTATGATCAAATGAAGTGAGAGTGATGATGTGCAGGGTGCGACCCTGCAGATATATAAAATGCTTCTTTAACTGTTATTATGGGTCCAATGGTAAACACTTACATTTTATCTTGAGCCTTTTCTCTGGTCTGAAGCGGGGCTTACACTGTGTGATTTTTTCCCCTTTTCAGGCCAACTTTGCAGTAGTGTGAGAATTTTCCAATTGGCCTGACTTTCATCCTGATCATGCGTTGTGCATTGTGTAGTGTACAGGGGGTAATGCAGGCCGATCAGCTTCTCACAACGGCCTCCCGATCAGGAATCGTGAGGTCAGTTGGCGGTCGTGGGCAAATCGCTCAGTGAGCATGGGCAAACAATGATCCTATCAGACGAAAACACAGAAGCATGGCAGGGGTGGAGCGAAATGGAGTCTGTTTTGTTAAATTGACAGACCATAGTAGCCACGTTTGCTCAGCCATGTCTTTGTCAAAATACGTTGCAGCCTTTTCTTTTTAGGGCTTTCAACACAAAATTGCAAAATTGCCAAGGCAGCGCGTTTCACTCTAGTGAGCTTCATATTCCTCTTTTACTGGTTTGGCTTCTGGATAGATGAGTCCCAGTAAGACGTCCGCCACCACCCTGGCAGGTGGCGTTGAGTCAACATTATGAGGAGTTGGTGGCCTCCTTAGCTCCTGAGCTCGCTCTGCGCCATCCAGAGACCCCTGAGCCCGCTCTTAGCCGTCTAAGGACCCCTTGGCCCGGTTGGAACCGTCGGGAGACCCCTGAGCCTGCTCTGAGCCGTCTGGAGACCCCTGAGCACGCTCAGAGTCGTCCGCCATCATCCTGGTGGGTGGAGCGGCGTCGACGTAATGAGGAGTTGGATCGCGAATCGCAGGAAACTCTTAGCCGTCTAAGGACCCCTTGGCCCGGTTGGAACCGTCGGGAGACCCCTGAGCCTGCTCTGTGTCATCCAGAGACTCCTGAATCGGAACCACAAGCGATAGCCTCCTCAGTTCCTGTGTCGGAGCCACAGTCGGTGGTTTCCGGGGTTCCTGGTGTGGAGCCGCAATCGGCGGCCTCTTCAGTTCCTGATTCGGAACCGTAATCGGCGGCTTCCGGTGCTCCTGATTCGGAACCGCAGTCGGCGGCCTCCGGTGTTCCCGATTCGGAACCGCAGTCGGCGGCCTCCGGTGTTCCCGATTCGGAGCTGCAGTCGGCGGCCTCCGGTGTTCCTGATGCGGAGCCGCAATCGGCGGCCTCCTCAGTTCCTGATGCGGAGCCGCAATCGGCGGCCTCCTCGGTTTCTGATGCGGAGCAGCAATCGGCGGCCTCCTCGGTTCCTGATGCGGAGCCGCAATCGGCGGCCTCCTCAGTTCCTGATGCGGAGCCGCAATCGGCGGCCTCCTCGGTTTCTGATGCGGAG